>NC_088402.1:87949798-88099798 GCF_034236695.1 Oncorhynchus nerka | reverse complement strand
CACATTGTAGGATTTTTTATGATTTATTTGCAAATTATGGTGTAAAAAAAGTATTTGGTCAATAACAAAAGTTTATCTCAATACTTTGTTATATACCCTTTGTTGGCAATGACAGAGGTCAAATGTTTTCTGTAAGTCTTCACAAGGTTTTCACACACTATTGCTGGTATTTTGGCCCATTCCTCCATGCAGATCTCCTCTAGAGCAGTGCTGTTGCTGGGAAACGTGGACTTTCAACTCCCTCCAAAGATTTTCTATGGGGTTGAGATCTGGAGACTGGCTAGGCCACTCCAGGACCTTGAAATGCTTCTTACGAAGCCACTCCTTTGTTGCCCGGGTGGTGTGTTTGGGATCATTGTCATGCTGAAAGACCCAGCCACGTTTCATCTTCAATGCCCTTGCTGATGGAAGGAGGTTTTCACTCAAAATCTCATGATACATGGCCCCATTCATTCTTTCCTTTACACGGATCAGTCGTCCTGGTCCCTTTGCAGAAAAACAGCCCCAAAGCATGATGTTTCCACCCCCATGCTTCACAGTAGGTATGGTGTTCTTTGGATGCAACTCAGCATTCTTTGTCCTCCAAACACGACGAGTTGGGTTTTTACCAAAAAGTTATATTTTGGTTTCATCTGACATTCTCCCAATCTTCTTCTGGATCATCCAAACGCTCTCTAGCAAACTTCAGACGGGCCTGGACATGTACTGGCTTAAGCAGGGGGACACGTCTGGCACTGCAGGATTTGAGTCCCTGGTGGCGTAGTGTGTTACTGATGGTAGGCTTTGTTACTTTGGTCCCAGCTCTCTGCAGGTCATTCACTACGTCCCTCCGTGTGGTTCTGGGATTTTTGCTCACTGTTCTTGTGATCATTTTGACCCCACGGGGTGAGATCTTGCGTGGAGCCCCAGATCGAGGGAGATTATCAGTGGTCTTGTATGTCTTCCATTTCCTAATAATTGCTCCCACAGTTGATTTCTTCAAACCAAGCTGCTAACCTATTGCAGATTCAGTCTTCCCAGCCTGGTGCAGGTCTACAATTTTGTTTCTGGTGTCCTGTGACAGCTCTTTGATTTGGAGTGTGACTGTTTGAGATTGTGGACAGGTGTCTTTTATACTGATAACAAGTTCAAACAGGTGCCATTAATACAGGTAACGAGTGGAGGACAAGAGGAGCCTCTTAAAGAGTTTGTGAGAGCCAGAAATTTTGCTGGTTTGTAGGTGACCAAATACTTATTTTCCACCATCATTTGCAAATAAATTCATTAAAAATCCTACAATGTGATTATCTGGATTTTTTTCCCTCATTTTGTCTGTCATAGTTGAAGTATACCTATGATGAAAATGACAGGCCTCTCTCATCTTTTTAAGTGGGTGAACTTGCACAATTGGTGGCTGACTAAATACTTCAATGTGCAGGAACACGAGGTAATAACTTGGCTATACACAGGGGGTACCAGTACTGAGTCAATGTGCAGGGACATGAGGTAATAACTTGGCTATACACAGGGGGTACCAGTACTGAGTCAATGTGCAGGAACACGAGGTAATAACTTGGCTATACACAGGGGGTACCAGTACTGAGTCAATGTGCAGGGACACGAGGTAATAACTTGGCTATACACAGGCGGTACCAGTACCGAGTCAATGTGCAGGGACACGAGGTAATAACTTGGCTATACACAGGGGGTACCAGTACCGAGTCAATGTGCAGGGACACGAGGTAATAACTTGGCTATACACAGGGGGTACCAGTACCAAGTCAATGTGCAGGGACACGAGGTAATAACTTGGCTATACACAGGCGGTACCAGTACTGAGTCAATGTGCAGGGACACAAGGTAATAACTTGGCTATACACAGGGGGTACCAGTACTGAGTCAATGTGCAGGGACACGAGGTAATAACTTGGCTATACACAGGCGGTACCAGTACTGAGTCAATGTGCAGGGACACGAGGTAATAACTTGGCTATGCACAGGGGGTACCAGTACTGAGTCAATGTGCAGGGACACGAGGTAATAACTTGGCTATACACAGGGGGTACCAGTACTGAGTCAATGTGCAGGGACACGAGGTAATAACTTGGCTATACACAGGCGGTACCAGTACTGAGTCAATGTGCAGGGACACGAGGTAATAACTTGGCTATACACAGGGGGTACCAGTACTGAGTCAATGTGCAGGAACACGAGGTAATAACTTGGCTATACACAGGGGGTACCAGTCCTGAGTCAATGTGCAGGGACACGAGGTAATAACTTGGCTATACACAGGGGGTACCAGTACTGAGTCAATGTGCAGGAACACGAGGTAATAACTTGGCTATACACAGGGTGTACCAGTACTGAGTCAATGTGCAGGGACACGAGGTAATAACTTGGCTATACACAGGGTGTACCAGTACTGAGTCAATGTGCAGGAACACGAGGTAATAACTTGGCTATACACAGGGGGTACCAGTACTGAGTCAATGTGCAGGGATATGAGGTAATTGAGGTAGATATGTACATATAGGTAGGGTTAAAGTGACTAGGCGAAAGGATATATAATAAACAGTAGCAGCAGCGTACAGTGCCTTCAGAAAGTATTCACATCCCTTGACTTTTACACATTTTGTTGTTACAGGGAAACCTGGTTCAGTCTGTTTTCCACCAGACACTGGGAGATGAATTCACCTTTCAGCAGGACAATAACCTGGTTCAGTCTGCTTTCCACCAGACACTGGGAGATGAATTCACCTTTCAGCAGGACAATAACCTGGTTCAGTCTGCTTTCCACCAGACACTGGGGGGAGATGAATTCACCTTTCAGCAGGACAATAACCTGGTTCAGTCTGCTTTCCACCAGACACTGGGAGATGAATTCACCTTTCAGCAGGACAATAACCTGGTTCAGTCTGCTTTCCACCAGACACTGGGAGATGAATTCACCTTTCAGCAGGACAATAACCTGGTTCAGTCTGCTTTCCACCAGACACTGGGAGATGAATTCACCTTTCAGCAGGACAATAACCTGGTTCAGTCTGCCTTCCACCAGACACTGGGAGATGAATTCACCTTTCAGCAGGACAATAACCTGGATCAGTCTGCTTTCCCCCAGACACTGGGAGATTAATTCACCTTTCAGCAGGACAATAACCTGGTTCAGTCTGCTTTCCACCAGACACTGGGAGATGAATTCACCTTTCAGCAGGACAATAACCTGGATCAGTCTGCTTTCCCCCAGACACTGGGAGATTAATTCACCTTTCAGCAGGACAATAACCTGGTTCAGTCTGCTTTCCACCAGACACTGAGAGATTAATTCACCTTTCAGCAGGACAATAACCTGGTTCAGTCTGCTTTCCACCAGACACTGGGAGATGAATTCACCTTTCAGCAGGACAATAACCTGGTTCAGTCTGCTTTCCACCAGACACTGGGAGATGAATTCACCTTTCAGCAGGACAATAACCTGGTTCAGTCTGCTTTCCACCAGACACTGGGAGATTAATTCACCTTTCAGCAGGACAATAACCTGGTTCAGTCTGCTTTCCACCAGACACTGGGAGATGAATTCACCTTTCAGCAGTACAATAACCTGGTTCAGTCTGCTTTCCACCAGACACTGGGAGATGAATAACCTGGTTCAGTCTGTTTTCCACCAGACACTGGGAGATGAATTCACCTTTCAGCAGGACAATAACCTGGTTCAGTCTGCTTTCCACCAGACACTGGGAGATTAATTCACCTTTCAGCAGTACAATAACCTGGTTCAGTCTGCTTTCCACCAGACACTGGGAGATGAATTCACCTTTCAGCAGGACAATAACCTGGTTCAGTCTGCTTTCCACCAGACACTGGGAGATGAATTCACCTTTCAGCAGGACAATAACCTGGTTCAGTCTGCCTTCCACCAGACACTGGGAGATTAATTCACCTTTCAGCAGGACAATAACCTGGTTCAGTCTGTTTTCCACCAGACACTGGGAGATGAATAACCTGGTTCAGTCTGCTTTCCCCCAGACACTGGGAGATGAATAACCTGGTTCAGTCTGCTTTCCACCAGACACTGGGAGATTAATTCACCTTTCAGCAGGACAATAACCTGGTTCAGTCTGCTTTCCACCAGACACTGGGAGATGAATTCACCTTTCAGCAGTACAATAACCTGGTTCAGTCTGCTTTCCACCAGACACTGGGAGATGAATTCACCTTTCAGCAGGACAATAACCTGGTTCAGTCTGTTTTCCACCAGACACTGGGAGATTAATTCACCTTTCAGCAGGACAATAACCTGGTTCAGTCTGTTTTCCACCAGACACTGGGAGATTAATTCACCTTTCAGCAGGACAATAACCTAAAACACAAGGCCAAATCTACACTGGAGATGCTTACCAAGAAGACAGTGAAGGTTCCTGAATGTCCGAGTTATAGTTTTGACTTAAATCTGCTTGAAAATATACGGCAAGACCTGAAAATGGTTGTCTAGCAATGATCAACAACCAATTTGACAGAGCTTGAAGAATTTAGAAAATAATCATGTGCAAATGTTGCACAATCCAGGTGTGGAAAGTTCTTATAGACTTACCCAGAAACCCTCACAGCTGTAATCGCTCTTAGAGACTTACCCAGAAACCCTCACAGCTGTAATCACTCTTAGAGACTTACCCAGAAACCCTCACAGCTGTAATCGCTCTTAGAGACTTACCCAAAAACCCTCACAGCTGTAATCGCTCTTAGAGACTTACCCAGAAACCCTCACAGCTGTAATCGCTCTTAGAGAATTACCCAGAAACCCTCACAGCTATAATCACTCTTAGAGACTTACCCAGAAACCCTCACAGCTGTAATCGCTCTTAGAGACTTACCCAGAAACCCTTACAGCTGTAATCGCTCTTATAGACTTACCCAGAAACCCTCACAGCTGTAATCGCTCTTAGAGACTTACCCAGAAACCCTCACAGCTGTAATCGCTCTTAGAGACTTACCCAGAAACACTCACAGCTGTAATCACTCTTAGAGACTTACCCAGAAACCCTCACAGCTGTAATCACTCTTAGAGACTTACCCAGAAACACTCACAGCTGTAATCGCTCTTAGAGACTTACCCAGGAAGACTCACAGCTGTAATCGCTCTTAGAGACTTACCCAGAAACACTCACAGCTGTAATCACTCTTAGAGACTTACCCAGAAAGACTCACAGCTGGAATCACTCTTAGAGACTTACCCAGAAACACTCACAGCTGTTATCGCTCTTAGACTTACCCAGAAACACTCACAGCTGTAATCACTCTTAGAGACTTACCCAGAAACACTCACAGCTGTAATCACTCTTAGAGACTTACCCAGAAACACTCACAGCTGTAATCACTCTTAGAGACTTACCCAGAAAGACTCACAGCTGTAATCACTCTTAGAGACTTACCCAGAAACACTCACAGCTGTAATCACTCTTAGAGACCTACCCAGAAACACTCACAGCTGTAATCACTCTTAGAGACTTACCCAGAAACACTCACAGCTGTAAACGCTCTTAGAGACTTACCCAGAAAGACTCACAGCTGTAATCACTCTTAGAGACTTACCCAGAAAGACTCACAGCTGTAATCACTCTTAGAGACTTACCCAGGAACACTCACAGCTGTAATCACTCTTAGAGACTTACCCAGAAACACTCACAGCTGTTATCGCTCTTAGAGACTTACCCAGGAAGACTCACAGCTGTAATCACTCTTAGAGACTTACCCAGAAAGACTCACAGCTGTAATCACTCTTAGAGACTTACCCAGAAACACTCACAGCTGTGATCGCTGCCAAAGGTGATTCTACAAAGTATTGACTCAGGGGTTTGAATAGTTACATTTTCAATAAATGTGTAGAAATTCTAAAAACATGTTGTTTTCACTTTGCCATTATGGGGTATTGTCTGTAGACAGGTGGGACAAATATATATTTAATTCAGTTTGAATTCAGGCTGTACCACAACAAAAAGTCAAGGGGTATGAATACTTTCTGAAGGCACTGTACTGTATGTGATGAATCAAAAGAGTTAGGTGCAAAAAGGGTCAATGCACATAGTTAATTAGTTAACCAATAGCTATCCGGACAAACTATTAGCAGTCTTATGGCTTGTGGGTAGAAGCTGCTCAGGGTCCTGTTGGTTCCAGACTGCCAGGTCACTGACCTCGTCCCTATAGGCTGTCTTGACCAATCAGATTAATATAAATCGCAGTATGGAACTGCGACAGATACAAGCAAAAAAATCTTTACATAAATGTTGTAGCAGCCTACACCTAAACATTAGCGACCTGACATGCTGTACTGCATGGAAACGAGACGATTCTTCAGTCGGATCAACTGTCGGCTACTAACAACAGCAGCTGCATACAGTCTACTATCCAAAGTGCTAATTTCAGGCAGCGCTGATAGGGATATTTTAGACCAACCAAAATCTGGTTTTAGCAGTAACACAGTTGGTTATGGTATGCATTTTGACAGCGGAAACGCAGCCCATCCAGCCGTGACGCACACTGACCATATGACATGGAACAAGAGTAGACTAATGTGATTTTGGTGCCTGTATAGTTCGTATTTGCTTAAAAACCAAGCATAGCCTCCCTCCTCTCAAATATATATATTTTTTGCCCAATGCAATCGCAAAGTAGTCAAGACTGTCGACAAAGGGTTTGGCTCCTGAGACTGATTGGAAATAAATCTTCATCATCAAAGCTTTATTAAAACATCAAATTTGAGAGGAGTTGACAGTTGCGCCATACAGATTTTTGATGTACTGATTCCATTGCACATGGTTGATAATTCAACAGTTGCGCCATACAGATTTTTGATGTACTGATTCCATTGCACATGGTTGATAATTCAACAGTTGAGTCATAAACTGAACAAGTTCCACAGACATGTGACTAACAGAAATTGAATAATGTATCCCTGAACAAGGGGGGGGGGTTCATCTGGTGTGGCCACCAGCTGCATGAAGTACTGTAGTGCATCTCCTCCTCATGGACTGCACCAGATTTGCCAGTTCTTACTGTAAGATGTTACCCCACTCTTCCACCAAGGCACCTGCAAGTTCCCGGACATTTCTGGGGGGGGAATGGCCCTAGCCCCCACCCTCCGATCCAACAGGTCTCAGACGTGTTCAATTGGATGGAGATCTGGGCTCTTCGCTGGCCATGGCAGAACACTGACATTCCTGTCTTGCAGGAAATCACTCACAGAATGAGCAATATAGCTGGTGGCATTGTCATGCTGGAGGGTCATGTCAGGATGAGCCTGCAGGAAGGGTACCACATGAGGGAGGAGGATGTCTTCCCTGTAACGCACAGCGTTGAGATTGCCTGCAATGACAACAAGCTCAGTCCGATGATGCTGTGACACACCGCCCCAGACCATGACAGACCCTCCACCTCCAAATCGATCCCGCTCCAGAGTACAGGCCTCAGTGTAACGCTCATTCCTTCATTGATAAACGCAAATTCGACCACCACCCTGGTGAAACAAAACCTCGACCCGTCAGTGAAGAGCACTTTTTGCCAGTCCTGTCTGGTCCAGCGACGGTGGGTTTGTGCCCATAGGCAACGTTTTTGCCGGTGATGTCTGGTGAGGACCTGCCTTACAACAGGCCTACAAGCCCTCAGTCCAGCCTCTCTCAGCCTATTGCGGACAGTCTGAGCACTGATGGAGGGACTGTGCGTTCCTGGTGTAACTCGAGCAGTTGTTGTTGCCATCCTGTACCTGTCCCGCAAGTGTGATGTTCGGATGTACCGATCCTGTGCAGGTGTTGTTGCACGTGGTCTGCCACTGCGAGGACGATCAGCTGTCCATCCTGTCTCTCTGTTATGCGGTCTTAGGCATCTCACAGTACGGACATTGCAATTTATTGCCCTGGCCACATCTGCAGTCCTCATGCCTCCTTGCAGCATGCCTATGGCACGTTCACACAGATGAGCAGGGACCCTGGGTATCTTTCTTTTGGTGTTTTTCAGAGTCAGTAGAAAGGCCTTTTTAGTGTCCTAAGTTTTCATAACTGTGACCTTAATTGCCTACCGTCTGTAAGCTGTTAGTATCTTAACGACCGTTCCACAGGTGCATGTTCATTAATTGTTTATAGTTCATTGAACAAGAATGGGAAACAGGGTTTAAACCCTTTACAATGAAGATCTGTGAAGTTATTTGGATTTTTATGAATTATCTATGAAAGACAGGATCCTGAAAAAGGGACGTTTCTTTTTTTGCTGAGTTTCTATGTAGCAGAAAAGCTAAAACAGATATGTGTCCTTCGAAGAAGGGGGTGGTGGTTAATAATAAATAAGTAAAATAACACAAAAATATATACAGTGCCAGTCAAAAGTTTGGACAAACCTATTCAGTCAAGGGTTTTTCTTTAATTTTAATATTTTCTACAATGTAAAATGATAATGAAGACATCAAAACTATAAATTGACAAATATGGAATCATATCCTTCTTGGTCAAATAGCCCTTACACAACCTGGAGGTGTAGTCCCACTAAACGCAAACCAGATGGGATGGCGTATCACTGCAGAATGCTGTGGCAGCCATGCTGGTTAAGTGTGCCTTGAATTCTAAATAAATCACAGACGGTGTCACAAGCAAAGCACCATCACACCTCCTCCTCCATGCTTCACGGTGGGAACCACCAATGCAGAGATCATCCGTTCACCTACTCTGCATCTCACAAAAGACACAGCGGTTGGAACCAAAAATCTAACATTTGTACTCATCTGTCCAAAGGACAGTTTTCCACCGTTCTAATGTCCATTGCTCTTGTTTCTTGGCCCAAGCAAGTCTTTTCTTATGTGCCTCCTTTAGATCAATAAGTCCATGTCCATCATGAAATGAGAGATAAGGGTGAACCTCGTATTTAGAAGTTATCTGTAACCTGTAAAAAGTTGCTTGTTTTCCGATTCAACCCAAGCCCTCCCTTACGTCTACTATAATGAAGGCTGGTTCAACAGCAACGCCTGTCTTTTTTTATCCCGGAGATTTTATAACATCATTACATTTTTTTTTTTTTTTTATATATGATTGCTTGTTTTTCATACTTACAATGCAACTTCTAGAGATGTGTGAACACGATCTGATCTGTAAAATGGTTCCGATTATATTCATAAAACACAGGCCTATTGTCACGCCCGTCGAATGAAGAGGACCAAAGCGCAGCGTGGTGAGCGAACATATTCCTTTTTATTAGGATGACGCCGACAAAAACAATACACAATACAAAAACAACCGTGATTAAGGGCTAAGTGCCACAAACAAAGTTTACTACCCACAGAGAAAGGAGGGAAAGGGCTACCTAAGTATGGTTCCCAATCAGAGACAACGAGACAGCTGTCCCTGATTGAGAACCATACCCGGCCAAAACATAGAAATACAAAATCATAGAAAAACAAAACTTAGAATGCCCACCCCACATCACACCCTGACCTAACCAAATAGAGAAATAAAACGTCTCTCTAAGGTCAGGGCGTGACACCTATTTGGGAGCAGTATAACGGTGAGTGGACATTCTCCCTTTCTCTTTATATTGGACAGGTCCAGCTACTGCAAAAAGCCGCCATAGTCTGTGTTGTTTTAATATTATGTCATATCCCATATTATATTATGGGAGAAATGATGGTGTCTGTAAGGGTGACATAGCCTATTTAAAACAAGTTGTTTTGATAACAATTTGATTAGAAATATCTGTTCTCTTTTTAGGCCTTATCAATAATTAATTTAATCTTGCTTATTAACATTGTTTGGCATGTCCATGCTCAGCCATGATGTAGTTTACAGTAGGCCTAGCCCCTATGTCAGTAGGCCTAGCCCCTATGTCAGTAGGCCTAGCCCCTATGTCAGTAGGCCTAGCCCCTATGCCAGTAGGCCTAGCCCCTATGTCAGTAGGCCTAGCCCCTATGTCAGTAGGCCTAGCCCCTATGTCAGTAGGCCTAGCCCCTATGTCAGTGTGAATGCTATTGAAGCCATGCAATTGCTTAGAACAATGTGGACTGTAAAATGGATTCAAGTTCACCTATTTTGCAAATATAGGTCTACATCTTGTTATTTCATTTCTGTAAGCCATTTAACAAACTATAACGGACTAACATTGGAGTTGGAGTTGATTCCAAGGCAATACATTAAAAAAACGACTTCGAGCAACCACATATTTGGCCATGGAGCACTGATTGGTCAGTGAGGGTCCTCGACACACCCACAACGTGTTTATTCATCAAAACCGAGCCCTTTCACGCCAAGGCCAACAAGTGCGCCTATAATTGTAATAGTGAAAATGGCAACAAAAAGAATCCGCTCCAGCCTTTACCACGAGCCAGTCCTCCCCAATTAAGGTGCCACCAACCTCCTGTGGTTAGAAGCTTTCTCACTGGGCACAAACTGGATGAATCAATGTTGTTTCAGCAAAAAAAAGTTTTTCCTTCTGATGACATTGAATCAAAATGGGAAACTATTTGGATTTACCAAAAAGTCATCGATGTAAATTTGGTATTTCTTTCTCATCCAATTTTTACCGAAATCCAAAGACATAATTTAAAAATGGTATTGATTTCACTTGAATTCACGTAGATGTTGAATTGACATTGACTAAGCCCAGTGGGTTCAGTTACCTACAGTTACAACATCCAACTTATTCTGTAGTGTTTGGTCAACTAGGGCAATCCATTACAATGAATTAAGCATGTAGATTAGTTTATGCCGGAGTAGACCGGGTTGGAAGAGGGTAACGTAAGTTCAATTAACAGAACAAAAGATGCTCTCATCTCAGAGTAATAGTTCTCAATTCAAGGATTTTCATTATGTGAGAGCAAATAACTGAAATGAAGACCTTAGACATTATTAAGTGTTGAATACAATGAGATACTGTATCAGTTTACTTTGATAGGCACTAGTGTACGAACAAGCTTTGTGACCACGGATCCATAGCTACAATTACTGTAGCTCTGCCTCCCCAGTAGACTCCAGTAATACAATACCATACTAAAAGCCAATCCGACATTCTCACATTCTCTTTTAGTGTTAATAAGAAAAGCAAAATACATTAGTCATGAGGAATAGTGAGATTACGTCGCTAAAAAGCTGCTTGGTGGTTAGTTGAAAAGCTTTTGGCTTAGTTTATTATCCCTGAAAAAGAGAATGGAACGACCATACACCACAGTACTGTGAACTCATACACCACAGTACTGTGAACTCATACACCAAAGTATTCAAAAGGGTTCAAGTACTATTTTAAATCTTCCACAAACGTTGAGCGTTATGCATTAGCTCGCCTGGAGTGCCAGGTGCACAGGGTTTGCACTTTTGGGATGTTTCTATTAGTTCCATTGCGACAGGGAGAGCTCAATCAACAATAATAATAATAATAAATTAAACATTTATAGCGCTTTTCATTACAGACAGATTCTCAAAGCGCTTGTTGAGCTAAATAGACAACCAGAAGTCATGTAAAGAGAAATATAGGCTACAACAATAGCTAGATCAGATAGATCCAAGTCAGCTCGAGTACTTCTTGAAGCCTCCGGATGGGCAGCCGCAGTCTTGAGAGGATCAGAAAGCTCATAGCCATATGGTCAGTGGAGGTAGTGGACAGGTCTGTATGCCCACGGGCAGGCAATCAAGCACAGCTTACGTTTTTGAAATGATTTCAAACATTATTTGATCCCAGATCTGGACCATACAACACCACAGTATTGTAAATTTGAACTCCTAGAGAGGTCTTGCTGCATTATTGCCCCTCACTCACCGGACATCAAACAACTCTGTTTGGAACAAACAGATCATCACTAGCTGTTTGGATTTAGTTAGAGGAACACATATCCCACTGGGCACCCTACGTCATTTCAACGTGGATAATTGGGTAGTATTTGGTTGAGATGTTGATCAATGAGATTACAACCTACAGTACCAGTCAAAAGTGTGTCTTTATTTTTTTAAACTATTTTCTACATTGTAGAATAATAGTGAAGACATCAAAACTATGAAATAACACATATGGAATCATGTGGAATGCTTTTCAAAATGTGAACCATTTCATTGGTTTTACAGTGAGTTCCAAAACTATTGGGGCAGTGAGACATTTATTTAAAATATTTTGGTTCTGTAATCCAGCACTTTGCATTTAAAATGATACAATGACTGAGGTTAAAGTAGCAGACTGTCAGCTATAATTTGAAGGTATTTTCAGCCATATTGGGTGAACCATTTAGAAATTACAGCACTTTTTGTACATAGTCCTATTTTAGGGGACCAAAAGTACTGGGACAAATTAACTTGTGTGTATTAAAGTAGTCAAAAGTTTAGTATTTGGTCCCATATTCTTAGCATGCAATGATTACATCAAGCTTGTGACTCTACACACTTGAAGGATGCATGTGCTGTTTGTTTTGGTTGTGTATCAGATTATTTTGTGCCTAATATAAATGAATGGTAAATAATGTCATTTTATAGTCACTTTTATTGTAAATAAGAATATAATATGTTTCTTAACACTTTGACATTAATGTGGATCCTACCATGATTACAGATAGTCCTGAATGAACCATGAATAATGACAATTGAGAAAGTTACAGACACACAAATATCAACCCCCCCAAAAACTGCTAACCTCCCCTATTGTAAGGGTGAGAGGTTAGCATGTTTTGGTGGTATGATATTTGAGCTTCACAAGCTTGATGTTATCATTGTGTGCTAGGAATATGGCACCAAACACTAAACTTTTGACTATTTTCATACACATACAGCACAAGTGAATTTGTCCCAATAATTTTGGTCCTCTAAAAGCGGGGAACTATGTACAAAAAGTGCTATAATTTCTAAACGGTTCACCCGAAATGAATGAAAATAACCTGAAATTAAAGTTGACAGTATGCACTTTAAACCCATAGTCATTGTATCATTTTAAATCCAAAGTGCTGGAATACAGAGCCAGAACAAAAATACAATGTCACTCTCCCAATACTTTTGGAGCTCACTGTAGGTTAAAAGTCGGGTAAAAAAAAAAGACAAACATTCCTTTATATGAATTACTTTTTGCTAATCCAATCAGTTTTTCACGTTGATTAAACGTGACCCCATTGTATTTTGAGTCGTTGAAAAGACGTGTAAACAACGTTGATGCAATCCATTTGTGCCCGGTGGGAAAACACTCAATTGTTGTGTATTTGTGAGTAAAAAATATATATATGTTAAAGCATAATCACTAAAACCCTATAAAAAAATAAATACATAACTGCAAAAACACTTGTCTAGAACAATAACTTTTCATTAATTATGACTGAATTAGTCTATTTAGTATACTTATATACATACCTTAATTTTCAATAAGCTTCTGACCAATTTCGCTCTTGATTTTACATAGGAACTTCAGTAAATAACAACGGTGGTGTTCTGCGCTCGAGGAGATGGAGATTCCTACACTTGAGGTGCGCGATCCATCCTTTTGATAGTGCACTTGAAAGGAGGCCTACTTGGAGAAGTTTCCTTTGCATATAATTCTACAGAACAGGACCCGTTCACTTGATGGCACTGAGGGTGAAGTCGCCATAATAACTTTAGTTCAACGTTTGAATTCCTTCCTCTGAGTTGCGACTCAAACTCCACCACCTCAACAGTCAACAGCAAATTGGCGATGAAGTGAGAGAGATCGCGTGAACCAAAGCCGCCCTCCACAAGGACTGACACGTGATTGAAACGTGGAGCTCTCTCTGAAAACCTCCCAACGTAGAAAAACAACGTCTGCTCTGCTGTCAAAACATCATGCTAAAAACTTGGCCAGTAGGTTAATGTAGGCTATTAGCTGAGAACCGTTACAGAGTCGGAGATTGGGGTGAGTCTTTCTGCAGGTTGACACAGAGTCAGCCAGCCAGCCCAGGCGGAATCGCTGACTGCAGTGTTCTCTCTGCAGCTAACGGGACATCCCATCCACTGCAGAGAAACATTAGCGCAAGATCTTATCTGTGTGACCTGAACTCAAATTGTGTAATAATGAGAGATGATATAATGGTATAAAACTATATAACTTTTCTAGGTTTTGACACGAATACCTCCTACCACACATAGGCCTATTATTTGCACAGAATTACCTCTGCAGGACGCGCTTGCTAAGAGAAATGCTGAACCATCTAAAGGAGAAAATAAAAGACTTGACATGGAGAAGGTTAGAAGATTAATCCATATTCCAGTTAAAGTTTATCTACCTGAAACGCCCTAGAAATAAATGCATTGAACTGGAAATGCATTCGCTGGAAGCATGGGCACCTGTTGAGACATGTGAACTGTGAATATTCACAAACGTAAAACGCATATAACAATTAAACGAGAGGTGAGGGAGAGAAAGAGAGCGAGCAGCTGAACAATACATAAATCACACTCAGAGGCTCATACAAGGGAGCACTGATTGCTTAATTCCATATCTGTGAGTTAACTCATCACTAAAATAAACATTTCCGGAATATACATAGATCAAACTGGGGGGGGGCTGTGATACATGTTACACACTTGAGTGAGCACTGTACAACAACAATAGGTTCATCGTCGTCATCATCATCATGTTTACCGTCAGCCAACAAATTAAGTCCTGGTGTCTGTCTCTGCCATGGTCATGAACACACGGATTGGAAATGAGTCCCAAATAGCACCCTATTCTCCATTTAATGCACTAATTACTTAACTATAGTTAATTGGGAATAGGATGCCGTTGAAACAACAGCTTCTATCCCAAGGCCATCAGACTGTTAAACAGCCATCACTAGCCGGCTTCCACCCTGTTACGCAACCCTGCTGCCCTATATACATAGAATCACTAGTCACTTTAATAGTGTTTACATACTGCTTTACTCATCTCATATATACTGTATTCTATTCTACTGTATTTTAGTCAATGCCATTCCAACATCACTCGATTTAACATTTATATATTTCTGAATTCCATTCTTTTACTTTCAGATTTGTGTGTATTGTTGTGAATTGTTAGATATTACTACACTGTTGGAGCTAGAAACACAAGCATTTCACTACACCTGCAATAACATCTGCTAAATATGTGTATGTGACTAGAAACACAAGCATTTCACTACACCTGCAATAACATCTGGTAAATATGTGTATGTGACTAGAAACACAAGCATTTCACTACACCTGCAATAACATCTGGTAAATATGTGTATGTGACTAGAAACACAAGCATTTCACTACACCTGCAATAACATCTGCTAAATATGTGTATGTGACCAATAACATCTGCTAAATATGTGTATGTGACCAATAACATCTGCTAAATATGTGTATGTGACCAATAACATCTGCTAAATATGTGTATGTGACCAATAACATCTGGTAAATATGTGTATGTGACTAGGAACACAAGCATTTCACTACACCTGCAATAACATCTGGTAAATATGTGTATGTGACCAATAACATCTGGTAAATATGTGTATGTGACCAATAACATCTGGTAAATATGTGTATGTGACCAATAACATCTGGTAAATATGTGTATGTGACTAGGAACACAAGCATTTCACTACACCTGCAATAACATCTGGTAAATATGTGTATGTGACTAGAAACACAAGCATTTCACTACACCTGCAATAACATCTGCTAAATATGTGTATGTGACCAATAACATCTGCTAAATATGTGTATGTGACCAATAACATCTGCTAAATATGTGTATGTGACCAATAACATCTGGTAAATATGTGTATGTGACCAATAACATCTGGTAAATATGTGTATGTGACTAGGAACACAAGCATTTCACTACACCTGCAATAACATCTGGTAAATATGTGTATGTGACCAATAACATCTGGTAAATATGTGTATGTGACTAGGAACACAAGCATTTCACTACACCTGCAATAACATCTGGTAAATATGTGTATGTGACCAATAACATCTGGTAAATGTGTGTATGTGACTAGGAACACAAGCATTTCACTACACCTGCAATAACATCTGGTAAATATGTGTATGTGACTAGGAACACAAGCATTTCACTACACCTGCAATAACATCTGCTAAATATGTGTATGTGACCAATAACATCTGGTAAATATGTGTATGTGACCAATAACATCTGGTAAATATGTGTATGTGACCAATAACATCTGGTAAATATGTGTATGTGACTAGGAACACAAGCATTTCACTACACCTGCAATAACATCTGGTAAATATGTGTATGTGACTAGGAACACAAGCATTTCACTACACCTGCAATAACATCTGCTAAATATGTGTATGTGACCAATAACATCTGGTAAATATGTGTATGTGACCAATAACATCTGGTAAATATGTGTATGTGACCAATAACATCTGGTAAATATGTGTATGTGACCAATAACATCTGGTAAATATGTGTATGTGACCAATAACATCTGGTAAATATGTGTATGTGACCAATAACATCTGGTAAATATGTGTATGTGACCAATAACATCTGGTAAATGTGTGTATGTGACCAATAACATCTGGTAAATATGTGTATGTGACCAATAACATCTGGTAAATATGTGTATGTGACCAATAACATCTGGTAAATATGTGTATGTGACCAATAACATCTGGTAAATATGTGTATGTGACCAATAACATCTGGTAAATATGTGTATGTGACCAATAACATCTGCTAAATATGTGTATGTGACCAATAACATCTGGTAAATGTGTGTATGTGACCAATAACATGTGATTTGATTTGGATTATTGGTGACCTTCAGGCTGTAATGGAGACTGTGAGAGGTGGCCCAGACTCAATGTTCAACTCCTGTAGGCGTGTAGGTCAAGTTTACGTACTCATCCCACAAGAGGGAAATGTGTCACACCACTCATTTGAAAACAGACAGCACTTAAGAGAGTGAACTGTGATGAAGACTCAATGTTCATCTGTCAAGTATCCTAACGAGGGGTACGTTCATTTGGCATACTTCACAATTGCACTAAAAACTAGGATCTCGGTCCAGCCAGTACAGTGTGACATAACTAAGTCCTCATGACGTGGCAGTATGCTTTTTACTACTGGACAGACACCATAACAAAAGTGAAAAATTGCATATTGATGTTACATTGCTTTTAATGTGAATACAATATCTCTACAGGAATTTGAAATCAGACATGATTGCAGATTAAAAATGTCCCAAAAAGTAATTGCCAGGTCAACAAATATTGATACAAAAACTGATCAGACCTATTAACTTACAAAACATAACTCAAATAGTATGGAGTCGACTTTTAAATATGACTCGTGGCCAAACAGACAGTTGAAGAAATGGAATCTTCTAACATCTGCATGTGACCTCCTAGATCCAGATAATGTATTCTGCCCTACCAAGCAAAACGGCAGTAACTGCTCATTTGGTCAAAAATTAGTTAGTCATTTTTTCTACATTACGTACATTCTTAATCATGTAGACAAGTATCCTGCCTCCATTGTATTGTGTGTTGGAGGAAATGGGGGTCATGTTTGCAGTAACTGCTAAACCAAGGTAAATAAAAGCCTTTTTTCTCAGTTCCAAGCAGTTACTGCCTTTTTGCTTGGTAGGGCAGTAATTGTGTGGGATTATTTAGCATTAGTGAACAAACAGCTTTACAAACAGAAACAGACTCCTCCATCTTCATCGGGCGACTTCATGACGACATCTTATGAACAGCTACTGTGATGGTGCCATGTGCTCTCACTAGAATATTCCTGTGGGAAATACAAACAATATGGCCCGTGGCCAATCAATTGCATTTCAATCAAGACATTACTAAACTACAAAACTGATCCTTGATCAGCAGAAACTGACCAACTCTGGCTCTGCTCAACATGCCATTAAATACCATAGGCAGCATGTCATGGTGTAATTTGCATTCACAGGATGCTGCCATGTGATCTTTTCCCATTTAAGCTGTCCATCGTTATAAATATAGCATGTTGCCCACTGGGGATCAGTGTTTTATGCCTATGTCTTGAACATAGTTTCAAATGAGTTGTTTTGACTGCTCAGATATGCACAGTGCAACGTAAAGGTGAAATTCAGGGAACTATATGAAGCTGTGCACATACCTATGATGTCCACAAGGTGGCAGCACAGTCAAAGAAAACCTAACTAGACAACAAGACATGCATGCACTTTGCAGATAAGCTCCCAGTCGAGTCCCAAATCCACCCCTAGTTCCTACCTATGCCCGCCATGTAGCTGTGGAAAAACTTGCAAAGGTATCAGCAACATGATAATATGTCAGGCCTTTCCCTCTGATGGAAAGGCTGGGCAGACTTTGCATCATTATCTATCCAATAGATCCATACAAGTGGCAAAATGGAAGGTGCTAGAAACTCTATTTGTAAATAGTAAATGGAGCAGTTAAACTGGTTATATAACTAAGAGGAGTTCATTTTGAAATCTCTTCCCAACCCGGGGCACCAAACGATGCAAAAGCAACTCGCCCCTAATATTGACTCCTGATTGGATGTGGTTCCTCACCCTGAATCTGACTCCAGACACACTGTGGGGCTGTCTGTAGGGTCTTTGGTGAGAGAGGCTACCTGTCTGGCCAGTACAGACACCACTCCACCATGCTCATCAGACAGAGAGCCACGACCTGAAATAAACACAAGACAAAGTAGACTCAGATTCAGTCATATGGAAGAACAGAGCAAAATGTAGGCTGATCTTGTGGTAAGTTCACTTGTATCAAAAGGGGGCCTGATACATTAGCTAGGCCCTGTATTCAATAGCATGTCTCTACCGATGGCGGGAATAACACAAAAACCTCAGATGATGTAAAAATAGGGTCTAAGCTTCAACCAATATGCGAATATGAACAATTGGAAGAAAGATATGTTCTTTTTATGTTTTGAAAAACCACACCGGCAAGCGAATGCATGTTCACGTTTAGACCGAGCGTCAGGTTTATTAACAAAAGCCACCTGGGAAGAAGACTCCTTCTAGCATAGAGGGGGGGATTTGACATGTTTTTAGATCATTTACATTTAAGGTTAAAAAAATGACATGTTTACAAAAACAATTATGTAAAAAAAAAAATGAAATAGTTTGACAACCCTGTTTATAAACGTTTAAATTATATAAATCTCAACTGTTTCCCCTTTTCAAGTGATAAAGACATGTCTCATGGTATGGTGGGGTTACCCCATTGTTAGACGCTAACTACCTTTAGTGCCTATGCTAGAAGGCGTCTTCTTCCCAGGTGGCTTTTGTTAATAAACCTGACGCTCGGTCTAAACGTGAACATGCATCGCTTGCCGGTGTGGTTTTTCAAAACATAAAAAGGAACATATCTTTCATATCAGCGATATATATATATTTTTAAACTAAATGTTCAATTACTACACACCTTTATAGGGCTAGTGTTCCCACACGGCCATATCTCCATGTTACGGCATATGCTTACGGAAGACCGACAGAAGAGAGGCGAACACCTGTGCTAATGAGCTACAGCATGCACCTGACACGTATGTATGTGTGTGTGTGTGTGTGTAACGGAAGAATGCCATCAGAAACGTGTTGGAATAGAAAAATACAATCGGCTGCAACTGTGACAAACCCGGTTAAAACAGTAAGTGTGTATTTTGCATTTGTGAAATTATTTCTGACGTGATATTAAAAAGGGCTTTATGTTTATTGAACAGTATCACTATTGAGAATTGATTCACGTTTAGATGGGGAGTACTTGGATGTTTTGGCTGCCAGAGCCAGTCTAGCTCTGAAAAGAACATAGGATCCAAGGTAGACGTCACGATATGACGTTGCAACGAGTAACTATTGAGATGCATGACTTGGTTCACAGCGTGGTTGTCAGGTCACCAACATATAGAGAAGTTGGGCCACGCACACCTAGTTGTGGAAATTACCACACTGTGCGGTTTACCTTCTGCATCTATTTCATGTCGCTGAGTCTACCTTTAAGGAGTAATGTTTTGCTCGCCTACACATCTGTAGGAGTACATTATTGGGCTATGGTGGGGTATGCAAAAATAGGTCTACTTTGTACACGGTGCTCTCTTGAATGTTTTGTTATTCGGGTACAAAATGTCACTTTTTATTAGCAATTCTACAATGGTAAAATATGTATGGAAGGTTTCGTTCCATACAAAGAGGGGTGCTGTCAAAAAGTGATTGAATTCAAATGGATTTACCCCCTACCAAAGAACAAGCTTGGGCTATAGTTACTATTCATTTTACTTATTGCATTATCTAATATTTGTAACGTTAGCTACTGCCATTTCAAGGGGATATTTCCACACTTTTCAAACATCGTCAGTCAAATGTTTGCCTGCTGAATAATAAGATAAATAATGAAAATAACAAGAAATTGGTCTTTTACTTACAGCCTAGAATATGTCCCTGTTGGTCGGTGCAGAGAACTCCTATAATGGCTGGATTTTTCATGCTATCAAAACGACATGGATACATGTTTCAGGAATGTTTACACAAAATGTAACGGTTTTGTACGAGTCTCGATCAGATAATCACTTACGTATCATCAAGATGCAGCTCGAGGGTCGACTCCATGATAACAAAAGCCTAAATCGAGTTAACTACAGTTAATACATTTTAAATTTTGCAAGAAATTGTTTGTGATTGTCTGCTTCCTGACTTTTTCTCGAACTCACGTGATACGCATTCCTACGGAAACGCGCGAAGGCAAAATTACACCAACCGCGATTCCTTCTGGTTTTTCTGTAATGGGAAAGGAGGGGGAGAAATAACACAATGTTATAACATTTAAACAGACATCGGTGGTAAAACAACGTAAGAACAGTTGTTGTTTTTTCTCCCAAAAGCAATAGATGTACAATGTCAACAATGTACTATATTTTTGGTAAGTGGCTATCCTTTACCAAATAGGCCAGGGAGCTTCAAGCTTTTCTTGCTTAGACACCACAACCCAGGCAAACTGGTGACCCCATGGACCCGCCTAATTTTAGCGAGAAAAATGTTGATCACATGTCTTGTCTTATTATCAGGTGAATGCTGGTGTCAAGGAAAAGCAGACATAATGAACATTTAAAAGAATGTATAGATTTGGTATTCTCCACATTTATAATTGGAAGAGGAAGTTTAAACTCTAACATAGCCTATTGCTGGAAAGGTAACTCCAAATGCATTTTTGCAAATAACAGCTGTTTATCTGGTTAAACAAAGGTTAGCCATGTGTTGGTAAAAATATATGTCCAAGACAAGAAAGCTGACCAGTAGCATTTTTCCCCCTCTACTGGTAGGTCAGTGAGTGTAAACTAGCTACAATGAGTGAAATAGTTGAGAATATCTTCTTTAAACTATATTCTTTCATCTTTGTCTACTGTAAGTATGTCATTCAAAATGCATTTATTCTGCTATCGATATTCATAAAAACATTGAAATAAAATACAAACATTTCCCATTTTAAATAAATAAATACAAATAGCTGACCCCCCCCCCTAGAGTACCGCAGACCTAAGGTTGAATACCCCTGAACTAGGCCTTAAGTGAGTGATAAATAAACTAAATAGGCATCCCAGAGTGATTCACCTGGTGAAAATGATTCCAAACTAATATTTGACCCTTTTCTATAAATAGCTTACTGTGTATGTCCCGACCTGAATCACAGCCTGGCTGCCACTGTGCATTTAGCTACAGTAAGCAAAACGAGAAGAGCACTCTGGGATTGCAGTGCCATCAACCACCCTGACGGATTGACTGTAGCCTACATAACAGATTTAATTTACACTACATTTGACCCTTATTTAAGCAGGGAGTCAGCATTGAGACCAGGGTCTCTTTCACAAGGGAGTCCTGCATATACAATTTCAAAAATCAAATACAATATAAAACCAGTAAAATACAGCACAACATAAATATTAAAGAAAAACAATTTTCAGTCCTCAATAAGAAGGTTCCCAATCAATATTTTAAATTGCCCGAGCGGCACCAGAACATCCAATTGTAATGTATTTTGTAGTTGGTTCCAGCAATGAGGGGCTTTAAAACTAAAAAAGGACTTCCCTAGTTTGGAAACCCGAGGAACCTCAAGAGTTAACCAACCTTGTGAACGGGTTTGGTACCTCATGTTTTTCATATCTTAACAACGAAGCTAAGTAAGTTGGAAGCTTGTGTAGTAGAGCTTTGTAAACCAGAAAGGGAATAGGAAGTGATCTACGGGATTTTAATGAGGACCAGCCAACCTTTTGATACAGGATGCAGTGGTGAATATTAAAACAGTCACCTGTGATAAAGCAAAGCACGATATGGTAGACAGCATCCAAAGGGTGCGTGGCTGCTGCAATCTGATAAATGGTGACACCATAGTCAAGAATTGGCAGGACTGTACAATCTGCTTCCTACTATTTAGGGAGAGGTAAGATGTATATATATATATTTTTTAAATCTTAGTTTTTTAACCTCATCTGTATGTTTTTTTTAACCATTTAATCCTTCTCAATCCAAATGTCCAGATATTTATAGGCGGGAAACCAATCGATCGGCCAATCATTTTTGTGAGAATTAGTGCAAGTTTTAAACCAACCAGGTCTTTATGTTAGGCAACAAAGTTAGATTGCATCTCTAAAATAGCCTGTCACATCCCTGTTAGTAAGCATTTCTCCTTTGCCAAGAGAATCCATCTACCTGACAGGTATGGCCTATTAAGAAGCTGATTAAACAGCATGATCATTACACAAGTGCACCTTGTGCTGGGGACAATAAAAGGCCACTCAAAAATGTGCAGTTTTGTCACACAACACAATGCCGCAGAGTTCTCAAGTTTTAGGGGAGCATGCAATTGGCATGTTGACTGCAGGAATGTCCACCGGATCTGTTGCCAGAGAATTGAATGTTAATTTCTCTACCATAAGCCACCTCCAACGTCGTTTTAGAGAAATTGTCAGGACGTCTAACCGGCCTCACAACCGCATTCAACGTGTGTGGCGTCTTGTTGGCGAACGATTTGCTGATATCAACGTTGTGAGCAGAGTGCCCCATGGTGGCGGTGGGGTTATGGTATGGGCAGGTATAAGCTACAGACAACAAACACAATTGCATTTTATCGATGGCAATTTGAATGCACAGAGACACCGTGATGAGATCCAGAGGCCCATTGTTGTGCCATTCATCCGCCACTACCACCACATGTTTCATCATGATAATGCATGGTCCCATGACGCAATAATCTGTACACAATTCCTGGAAGCTGAAAATGTCCCAGTTCTTCCATGGCCTGCATACTCAGACATGTCACCCGTTGAGCATGTTTGGGATGCTCTGGATCGACGTGTACGACAGTGTGTTTCAATTCACAACAATATCCAGCAACTTCGAAACAGCCATTGAAGAGGAGTGGGACTGAAATCCCACCTGTTGCGGGCCAGGACTGAAATCCCACCTGTTGCTGGCCAGGACTGAAATCCCACCTGTTGCGGGCCAGGACTGAAATCCCACCTGTTGCGGGCCAGGACTGAAATCCCATCACTTGTTTAGTGCATTTGCAACGTTATAAAGTCTCCTCTCAGCATCTCAACTTTAACAAATCAATCTCTTAACATGAAAGAAGTGTTTTGACGTATATATGAAACGGACAATGAGTATACCAAACTGCTTCTGAGTGGCACAGCGGTCTAAGGCACTGCATCTCAGTGCAAGAGGCGTCACTACAGTCCCTGGTTCGATTCCAGGCTGTATCACATCCAGCCGTGATTGGGAGTCCCAATTGGCCCAGGTTTGGCCAGGGTAGGCCATCATTGTAAATAAGAATTTGTTAAATAAAGGTGAATTTATTTATTTTTTTAAATTAGGAACATCTTCCTAATATTGACTTTTTAATGTTTCATATACTCAGTGTTTGTTTTACTGTATAAACAATTAACCTGGTGTATGCTACAGTCTTCTTCTTCTAACACAATCATCACCATATTTCTAATTTTACAAACATTTCTTATTAAGCCCATCTCGCATCTGACAGTGATGTCTTGACTCTCAACAGGTGATGGACAGGCTGTTAGGTATATCCTCTATGATAGGATCATGTCTGAGCCACCACCAATCTGTGTCCTTATCACGGTGCTATATAAACATCTACTCTATTCAGCTCAACAGAAGTGTCTGTCAAATATTTGAAAAGGGATGTTGATTGTTATCTAGACAAGCTAACTTCCTGCTGTGGCCACGGCAACAATGTCTCGCTCTCTCTCTCTTTGTGTTGTTATGAACTCTCTTTTTTTATATACCTTTATTTAACTAGGCAAATCAGTTAAGAACAAATTCAGGGATTTGAACTTGCAACCTTCCGGTTACTAGTCCAACGCTCTAACCACTAGGCCACCCTGCTGCTCAGGATTCAGTTTGAATCTCCCTCAGATAATGTGCTCTATAAAATCATGGAAATAGAATGTCATTTATGAAGGCAATATTCATGTAGGCCCTACTTCGAACATTGATTCATGCATTAATGAGAAGCCTACAACACGTACTAATGCAAGGTTTAAAATAAATATCAAATCATATCATTCTTCCTATTTAGAAAGTGTCATTTTATTGAGATGAATCGTAAATAGTATACACATTTCTCCCCATCCATTTGATCTATACCTTGAATAAGCTATGATAATGTCTTCCTTTCCAGTGTCCTGTGAGATAACTACTAAACATGAACCCCTAGAAGCTTCATTTAATAATAATACATTCATCACCAATTCTTTGTTCATGCGTACATATCCATTGGCAGGTTGGGTCTTTATCAGTTTCTTAGAGATCGCCCATTATGTCACGTAGACAAGTTCTAAGAAAACTGACCATAACCCAAGTTGAAACAGATTCTTTTCATCAACAGTCTCGCAGGAATACGGAGTGATGATTGGCAGCAGGAATGAATGGCGATTTGAAAGAAGTGCCACAAAAGGAAATAGCCTTTGACCTCCAGCAGAATGTCAGCATGTCGCACACTCTCCCGTCACATGGCCAATAGGATGAGTCACTGGGCTTCAGTCGGGACTAGGGTTGCAACATTTTGGGGAATATTCAGAGGTGGAGACTTTCTGTGGGAATTAACGGGAATTAACAGAAATATATGAAACTTAATATTAATACAATTTAATAAGTAACCTTATATAATGTTTACATACCCTACATTATTAATCTCATATGCATACGTATATACTGTACTCTATATCATCTACTGCATCCTTATGTAATACATGTATCACTAGCCACTTTAACTATGCCACTTTGTTTACATACTCATCTCATATGTATATACTGTACTCGATACCATCTACTGTATCTTGCCTATGCTGCTCTGTACCATCACTCATTCATATATCCTTATGTACATATTCTTTATCCCCTTACACTGTGTATAAGACAGTAGTTTTGGAATTGTTAGTTAGACGTACTTCCGGGTTGGAGCGAGCGGTCGCATCTGCACTCGGTCCGCAGGTAGTATTACATTTCATTACATTTCATTATAGTACAACGGTTTGATTTGTCTAATCTTAGCAATTTCTTCTTAGCTAGCTACATAGCCGTCTTTGTATCATAGATAATTGCGTAATTATCGTATTTCGTCGTCCTAACGCAGTCTACACTGCTCTGCAGCTAGCCAGCTAGCTAACGTCCACCGTTAGCTAGTCCACCGTCTACCGATTAGCAGCACAACTATTACACTCAACTGAACGACTTGATTAGTGTAGTGTTAGCTAGCTACATAGTTGTCTTTGCTGTCTTCGTATCCAAGATAATTGTGTAGTTTAGAGTGTGTAGTTTTAGAGTGATTATCTTAATTTACAGAGGTTAGCTAGCCAGCTATTTGTCGTCCTTAACGTAGGAGACACTGCTAGCTAGCCAACAGCTAGCCAACGTCTACCGAACAGAACTTCCGCACTCAACAATCCGGTCGCATTTCGCTTCGCTCCACAGGTAGTATCACATTTTTCATTTCATTTCATTACAGTACAACGGCTTGATTTGTTTGATTGTAGCTAGCTACATAGCTAGCTACATAGCCGTCTTTGTATCAAAGATAATTGTGTAGTCTAGAGCGATTTCCTAGGTTAGCTAGCCAGCTATTGTCGTTCTTTTAACGCAACGTAACGTAATCAACACTGCTAGCTAGCCAGCTAGCCCCGAATAGCAGCACAGTAGAAACTATTACACTCAACGGAACGACTTGATTAGTGTAGTGTCAACAACGCTGCCACTGCCAGCTAGCCTACATAGTCAACAACGCAGCCTCTGCCAGCTAGCCTACTTCAGCAGTACTGTATCATTTTAATCATTTTAGTCAATAAGATTCTTGCTACGTAAGCTTAACTTTCTGAACACTCGAGACGTGTAGTCCACTTGTCATTCCAATCTCCTTTGCATTAGCGTAGCCTCTTCTGTAGCCTGTCAACTATGTGTCTGTCTATCCCTGTTCTCTCCTCTCTGCACAGACCATACAAACGCTCCACACCGCGTGGCCGCGGCCACCCTAATCTGGTGGTCCCAGCGCGCACGACCCACGTGGAGTTCCAGGTCTCCGGTAGCCTCTGGAACTGCCGATCTGCGGCCAACAAGGCAGAGTTCATCTCAGCCTATGCCTCCCTCCAGTCCCTCGACTTCTTGGCACTGACGGAAACATGGATCACCACAGACAACACTGCTACTCCTACTGCTCTCTCTTCGTCTGCCCACGTGTTCTCGCACACCCCGAGAGCTTCTGGTCAGCGGGGTGGTGGCACCGGGATCCTCATCTCTCCCAAGTGGTCATTCTCTCTTTCTCCCTTACCCATCTGTCTATCGCCTCCTTTGAATTCCATGCTGTCACAGTTACCAGCCCTTTCAAGCTTAACATCCTTATCATTTATCGCCCTCCAGGTTCCCTCGGAGAGTTCATCAATGAGCTTGATGCCTTGATAAGCTCCTTTCCTGAGGACGGCTCACCTCTCACAGTTCTGGGCGACTTTAACCTCCCCACGTCTACCTTTGACTCATTCCTCTCTGCCTCCTTCTTCCCACTCCTCTCCTCTTTTGACCTCACCCTCTCACCTTCCCCCCCTACTCACAAGGCAGGAAATACGCTCGACCTCATCTTTACTAGATGCTGTTCTTCCACTAACCTCATTGCAACTCCCCTCCAAGTCTCCGACCACTACCTTGTATCCTTTTTCCCTCTCGCTCTCATCCAACACTTCCCACACTGCCCCTACTCGGATGGTATCGCGCCGTCCCAACCTTCGCTCTCTCTCCCCGCTACTCTCTCCTCTTCCATCCTATCATCTCTTCCCTCTGCTCAAACCTTCTCAACCTATCTCCTGATTCTGCCTCCTCAACCCTCCTCTCCTCCCTTTCTGCATCCTTTGACTCTCTATGTCCCCTATCCTCCAGGCCGGCTCGGTCCTCCCCTCCCGCTCCGTGGCTCGACGACTCATTGCGAGCTCACAGAACAGGGCTCCGGGCAGCCGAGCGGAAATGGAGGAAAACCGCCTCCCTGCGGACCTGACATCCTTTCACTCCCTCCTCTCTACATTTTCCTCTTCTCTCTCTGCTGCTAAAGCCACTTTCTACCACTCTAAATTCCAAGCATCTGCCTCTAACCCTAGGAAGCTCTTTGCAACCTTCTCCTCCCTCCTGAATCCTCATCCCCCTCCCCCTCCTCCTCTCTGCAGATGACTTCGTCAACCATTTTGAAAAGAAGGTCGACGACATCCGATCCTCGTTTGCTAAGTCAAACGACACCGCTGGTTCTGCTCACACTGCCCTACCCTGTGCTCTGACCTCTTTCTCCCCTCTCTCTCCAGATGAAATCTCGCATCTTGTGACGGCCGGCCGCCCAACAACCTGCCCGCTTGACCCTATCCCCTCCTCTCTTCTCCAGACCATTTCCGGAGACCTTCTCCCTTACCTCACCTCGCTCATCAACTCATCCCTGACCGCTGGCTACGTCCCTTCCGTCTTCAAGAGAGCGAGAGTTGCACCCCTTCTGAAAAAACCTACACTCGATCCCTCCGATGTCAACAACTACAGACCAGTATCCCTTCTTTCTTTTCTCTCCAAAACTCTTGAACGTGCCGTCCTTGGCCAGCTCTCCCGCTATCTCTCTCAGAATGACCTTCTTGATCCAAATCAGTCAGGTTTCAAGACTAGTCATTCAACTGAGACTGCTCTTCTCTGTATCACGGAGGCGCTCCGCACTGCTAAAGCTAACTCTCTCTCCTCTGCTCTCATCCTTCTAGACCTATCGGCTGCCTTCGATACTGTGAACCATCAGATCCTCCTCTCCACCCTCTCCGAGTTGGGCATCTCCGGCGCGGCCCACGCTTGGATTGCGTCCTACCTGACAGGTCGCTCCTACCAGGTGGCGTGGCGAGAATCCGTCTCCACACCACGTGCTCTCACCACTGGTGTCCCCCAGGGCTCTGTTCTAGGTCCTCTCCTATTCTCGCTATACACCAAGTCACTTGGCTCTGTCATAACCTCACATGGTCTCTCCTATCATTGCTATGCAGACGACACACAATTAATCTTCTCCTTTCCCCCTTCTGATGACCAGGTGGCGAATCGCATCTCTGCATGTCTGGCAGACATATCAGTGTGGATGACGGATCACCACCTCAAGCTGAACCTCGGCAAGACGGAGCTGCTCTTCCTCCCGGGAAGGACTGCCCGTTCCATGATCTCGCCATCACGGTTGACAACTCCATTGTGTCCTCCTCCCAGAGCGCTAAGAACCTTGGCGTGATCCTGGACAACACCCTGTCGTTCTCAACTAACATCAAGGCGGTGGCCCGTTCCTGTAGGTTCATGCTCTACAACATCCGCAGAGTACGACCCTGCCTCACACAGGAAGCGGCGCAGGTCCTAATCCAGGCACTTGTCATCTCCGTCTGGATTACTGCAACTCGCTGTTGGCTGGGCTCCTGCCTGTGCCATTAAACCCCTACAACTCATCCAGAACGCCGCAGCCCGTCTGGTGTTCAACCTTCCCAAGTTCTCTCACGTCACCCCGCTCCTCCGCTCTCTCCACTGGTTTCCAGTTGAAGCTCGCATCCGCTACAAGACCATGGTGCTTGCCTACGGAGCTGTGAGGGGAACGGCACCTCAGTACCTCCAGGCTCTGATCAGGCCCTACACCCAAACAAGGGCACTGCGTTCATCCACCTCTGGCCTGCTCGCCTCCCTACCACTGAGGAAGTACAGTTCCCGCTCAGCCCAGTCAAAACTGTTCGCTGCTCTGGCCCCCCAATGGTGGAACAAACTCCCTCACGACGCCAGGACAGCGGAGTCAATCACCACCTTCCGGAGACACCTGAAACCCCACCTCTTTAAGGAATACCTAGGATAGGATAAAGTAATCCCTCTCACCCCCCCCCCCTTAAAAGATTTAGATGCACTACTGTTCCACTGGATGTCATAAGGTGAATGCACCAATTTGTAAGTCGCTCTGGATAAGAGCGTCTGCTAAATGACTTAAATGTAAATGTAATTACTTGTTGGTTATTACTGCATTGTCGGAACTAGAAGCACAAGCATTTCGCTACACTCTCATTAACATCTGCTAACCATGTGTATGTGACAAATAAAATTTGATTTGATTTATATTTACCGTATCCTATGGAGACAGAAATATAAACCTTTAACCTTATCATAAGTAGAAATAAATGCAAATGATTAAATCCTTCCAATATATATATATTTTTAAACAATTTAGTTACGAATTGACTCTTCACATGGGATGATTTCACTGAACAACAAAAGAAAGGGAATATTGAATGATCCCCAATGATCCATCGCATCTCCTAAAAATGTTTTAAACATACATCTGTAAAATGATAGTCTAGAAACTAAAGCTTTGGTTGTCTTCCTCTCAGGCTTCCATGTCTTCTCCCTGGACCTCCTCAATGTCCACCTCTTGAACGTCAGACTCTGAGGCCTCAGCTTCACTGTCACTTTCCAACCTAGTTGAGGATGGCTCGTTGTCAGGCT
Organism: Oncorhynchus nerka; assembly: GCF_034236695.1. Lineage (NCBI taxonomy): Eukaryota > Metazoa > Chordata > Actinopteri > Salmoniformes > Salmonidae > Oncorhynchus > Oncorhynchus nerka. The sequence goes on along the minus strand of NC_088402.1, from coordinate 88,069,833 downwards.
CAAAAAGCCTCAAATTTGCCCAGATGGCCACCAATGTTTCAACCCTTGTATTGGTCAGCCTGTTGTGTGTGTGTGTGTTCCCAAACAAGGACCAGTTGCACCCTGAGGCAGCTGATGTTGGTGGGATTTGGAGGATGATGGAGGCAACAGCTTCAGATCCACAAAGTCCCTTCCACCAGGTGGCTGATGAGATATGTTGGCATGACTGCCATATTGCATCTCTATCCCAAAGCTGCTGCAGTGTGTATGGCCTTTTTTTATTTGACTTTTTATTAACTAGGGAAGTCAGTTAAGAACTCATTTTATTTACAATGACGGTCTAGGAACAGTGGGCTAACTGCCTTGTTCAGGGGCAGAACAACATATTTTTTACTTTGTCCGCTAGGGGATTCGATCTTGCAACCTTTCGGTTACTAGTCCAATGATCTAACAACTAGACTACTTGCTGCTTCAGGCACAAGTCTTCACACTTTTTGATGTATTTCAGAATTTCAGTTTCCTCAGCTTGGATCAACAGTGAAGTGGGCAGGGCAGCACGGATTTCTTCTCTTACATCTGCAAGTAGAGTCTGAACATCAGACAGGATGGCATTGTCTCCCTCAATCCGTGCAATGGCTACTGCTATAGGTTTCAGGCTGCTTACCACTCTCTCCCAAAATACATCATCCAGGAGGATCCTCTTGATGGGGCTGTCCATATCGGCAGACTATGATATGGCCATTTCTTGGAGAGACTCCTTCCCCTCCAGGAGACTGTCAAACATGATGACAACATCACCCCAACGGGTGTTGCTGGGCAGCTTCAATGTGGTGCTCTTTTTCTTCTCCAATAAGTGTGATGTCACAGTACTTTCTCCATTAAGTGTGATGTCACAGTACTTTCTCCAATAAGTGTGATGTCACAGTACTTTCTCCAATAAGTGTGATGTCACAGTACTTTCTCCATTAAGTGTGATGTCACAATACTTCTCCAATAAGTGTGATGTCACAGTACCTTCTCCAATAAGTGTGATGTCACAGTACTTTCTCCAATAAGTGTGATGTCACAGTACCTTCTCCAATAAGTGTGATGTCACAGTACCTTCTCCAATAAGTGTGATGTCACAGTACCTTCTCCAATAAGTGTGATGTCACAGTACTTTCTCCAATAAGTGTGATGTCACAGTACTTCTCCAATAAGTGTGATGTCACAGTACCTTCTCCAATAAGTGTGATGTCACAGTACTTCTCCAATAAGTGTGATGTCACAGTACTTTCTCCATTAAGTGTGATGTCACAGTACCTTCTCCAATAAGTGTGATGTCACAGTACTTTCTCCAATAAGTGTGATGTCACAGTACTTTCTCCAATAAGTGTGATGTCACAGTACTTTCTCCAATAAGTGTGATGTCACAGTACTTTCTCCAATAAGTGTGATGTCACAGTACCTTCTCCAATACGTGTGATGTCACAGTACTTTCTCCAATACGTGTGATGTCACAGTACTTTCTCCAATACGTGTGATGTCACAGTACCTTCTCCAATAAGTGTGATGTCACAGTACCTTCTCCAATAAGTGTGATGTCACAGTACTTTCTCCAATAAGTGTGATGTCACAGTACTTTCTCCAATACGTGTGATGTCACAGTACTTTCTCCAATACGTGTGATGTCACAGTACCTTCTCCAATAAGTGTGATGTCACAGTACCTTCTCCAATAAGTGTGATGTCACAGTACTTTCTCCAATAAGTGTGATGTCACAGTACTTTCTCCAATAAGTGTGATGTCACAGTACCTTCTCCAATAAGTCTGTTTGACCGTATGATTATTCTTGCTATTACTCTTTTTCCTTGATGCTCAATCAGCTCTGTGAACCTATTTGAGTTATTTTAAGGCTTTAAAGGCTCGGTTTCTCTCCTTGACAACTGTATGGCACTCACTTGACCACCGGGGGGGGACAGCCTTGCCCTTTCTGAATGATTTAGAGTTTGGTATGGATTCTTCAGCCGCTCTCATTAAACTGTCTACTAGAGTTATTTTGGCCGGAGCAAGAAGTCTGGGTAGCCAGGCAAGAGGATTAGTGCAGCGAGGCTATGTAGGTTTTATGTCTGTAATTGGAGCTGTAACAGGATTGCCGCTCCAATCCGAGGTTTCACTGGGCATATACTGGCATCAGCTAAGGTGAACTGGGAGCAGAGTGAGGGTCTGATTTATGGGGATGGGCCAGAGAAGGGTCCCCTAGTCTTTCTGGGGGGGGGGGGGGGGGTACAGTGGGGCAGAGTAGGGATGGAGTTCTTTGGGGGTGTTCTTGGGGACCTCAGAGTTTAAGAGACACTGGGCGGGTCTGGTGGACAAGGTTACAGCTAAGTTGTCTAAATGGTTGTTGCCACTGATGTTTTTTAGTTAAAGCTGCAATATGTGACTTTTTTGGGGCGACCCGACCAAATTCACATAGAAATGTAAGTTATAGATCCGTCCTTCTCAATGAATTCAAGTCTAAGAAGTGGTATATCTGTTCTATGTGCGCTAATCCTATGCTTCCCGTTCTTAAGTTTCAGTTTTGCATCTTTTACTTTCGGGTTTTGTACACCAGCTTCAAACACCTGACAATACAATATTTTGGGTTATGGAAAATATATTTCACAGTGGTTTAGATGGTACAAGGATTCTCTACACAATGACTGCTTGTTTTGCCAAATAAATTGACATTAGACAAACTATTAGAATGTTAGCAACCAGGAAATGGTTGATCGATTCCTGCATATTGGACCTTTTAAAGGTCCTGGTCACTAACAACTTGGTTGCTTCAATGTTCAGGCACTGGCTGATGGGGGATGGATTGCCCACAGAGTCTCATCAAGCAACTGCAGAGGTTACTGGTGGATCGATTTTGGTCGAAGCAGGATTACACTTCCTTTTGCTTAAGGGGGGGTCAAGGACCAGTGGACATTGGGTCCAAAGTGACGGCTTTCCATCTATAAGCTGCACAGAGACTTCTGTACCAGAAGGGGGTGTGCTGAAGAGACACTGCTTGGTCTGTTCTGAGGAGAGCAAATCAAAATCAAATCAAATTGTATTTGTCACATGCGCCGAATACAACAGATGTAGATCTTACCATGAAATGTTTACTTATACAAGCCCTTAACCAACAATGCAGTGGACCTTGGATATGACGGGCACTTGTTCCTGATGGATCTGGAGCAGGACCATATATGTCACCCATTACTCCGTTCTACCTGGGCGTTCACAGAGACGTTTCACAGCTAGGAGCATTGATAATGGAGCAACCATTGCTGCTGCAGGGGAACACCAGCAGGGTGAAGTAATTATTGTGCCGTACAAGACTCCGGAGCTAGGGACCTTTTGCACAGCCAGCAAAAAGACTCTGTACGTAGGTGGCTCAGAAATACCATCTGCATGTGCTGAGGGGTGACTGTGGTTCAGAAATACCATCTGCATGTGCTGAGGGGTGACTATGGCTCAGAAATACCATCTGCATGTGCTGAGGGGTGACTGTGGCTCAGAAATACCATCTGCATGTACTGAGGGGTGACTGTGGTTCAGAAATACCATCTGCATGTGCTGAGGGGTGACTGTGGTTCAGAAATACCATCTGCATGTGCTGAGGGGTGACTGTGGCTCAGAAATACCATCTGCATGTGCTGAGGGGTGACTGTGGTTCAGAAATACCATCTGCATGTGCTGAGGGGTGACTGTGGCTCAGAAATACCATCTGCATGTGCTGAGGGGTGTCTGTGGCTCAGAAACACCATCTGCATGTGCTGAGGGGTGACTGTGGCTCAGATATACCATCTGCATGTGCTGAGGGGTGACTGTGGCTCAGAAAAACCATCTGCATGTGCTGAGGGGTGACTGTGGCTCAGATATACCATCTGCATGTGCTGAGGGGTGACTGTGGCTCAGAAACACCATCTGCATAGGCTGAAGGCAATGGGGTAGCTGTGAATGTATTTATTTAACTTGGCAAGTCAGTTAAGAACACATTTTTATTTTCAATGATGGCCTAGGAACAGTGGGTTAACTGACATATTTACCTTGTCAGCTCAGGGATTCGACGTTGCAACCTTTCACTCTAACCACTAGGCTACGCTGCCGCCCCAATGTGGCTTAGAAATACCATCTTCACGGGCTGAGGGCAACGGGGTGGCTGGCGGGGGTTGGGACCGGGCTCTTCTCTGAGAGGATATTGGCGCTCCCTGTATAAGCCTCCCACAGAGAAGCGTATTGCTGATCTACAGGAGATTCACAGGCCTATCGCTTCGAACAGATACACGTTGCACCTTGATCCATTATGGGGTCTGTTCTGTGGAGAGGAGGAGACAATGCAAGGTTTTTTGTCTTGTTCCAGGCTGGTCGGGTTGTTTTCTGTCCGGGGTGGGCCGAGGATTGGGGGTGACTGGACTTAAATGTTAGAGGTCCTACAGTAGGTAGAGCGTAGCCAACAAGGCAAAGGGACTGCCTCGTAAAGTACTTGTTGGGGCAGGCAAAAATGGCAGTGTGGAAGACCAGGAAACATGAGGTTCAGGGGGCGGGGTGTACGGAACCCAGAGCTGGGCTGCTGGGGCTGGTGCAGGCTCGCTCACACTGGAGCATGTATTTAGGAGCTGGTGAACTGTTAGGGGGACTTTTTAGGGGTGTGGGGCGTCAGGTGGGTTCTATGTACAGTGGACGAGGAGGGGTGCTTGGTTCTAACTTTCTAGGTGCGTTAAAATTAAGTAAAGTTTGCGCTTTTAATTAGATGTTAAGTCCCCTAAATGGGGGACTATTGGGTGGTTCTGGATCAGTTCCGAGTGACATTTTGGTGTACAAAGCTCTCTGTGAACATCGTAGAGTCCCGGGCCTTATAGTGTCAGAAAGACCCATCTGTCAGCTCTCTGTTTCCACTCTCTCAGTAGAGCTGACTTGAAGTGTCAGGTTTCAGACTCCACATTTGCATAGGGAGTGATGTGTCACATTTTCTGGCCTATCCAGACAAAGAATCAATTTGCTCTCCCGCAGACTAGCCCAGCCTGCGGCATATTAAAGGGGACAGTTTAGCGAATTCAGCAATCTTGTGATATTCTCAGGTCGGATTTAGAGCTCTCAACATGAAAAAATACTAAATCATTTCATAGAATTTAAACAAGACCACTTTCTCCTTGTCACAAAGGACAAAATCACTTTCTGTGTAAAGGGTTAGGTTTAGGGTTAGGTTTAGGGTTAGGTTTAGGGTTATGGTTAGGGTTAGGTTTAGGGTTAGGTTTAGGTTTAGGGTTAGGTTTAGGGTTTAGGGTTAGGTTTAGGGTTATGGTCAGGGCAAACATTTGAATGGCGTCTCAGTGCCGCTCAGTGGACATTGAGGAGAAATGTCTCTTTTATCAGTAATATGAAAAGGGGCCAATATTGTACTGTCACTAATTATGATCATATTTCTTTTACAGTTATAAGAAATGTGAAATCTTATCGTAAGTCGTTTTATAATTTGATTGTAACTATATTTAGAAAGCAGTTCAGTCATTTCAAGCCCTAATTGCCCCATTTTTTCATAATATGAAAAAAATCTACAAAAAATTTACTTGAGCTTGTGTCCTTAAGTGAGTAAACCTCTGCAATTATAACCGTTTCTTATCAGAAAGGTTTGTTCCAGAACTGTCTAGAACTATGCAGCATTACTAGTTATTGTTTATGGTCATCTCATGAAAAATAATTACTTTTGGGTGAAATCTATATTTTGCCCTATCATTCAAGAAGTTGGTAACAATTGGGCCAATAAAGTATGTACAAAAAAATCAATCTATCTCTCTTTTTTTTTTTAGGGGGTAGATCAGCTTTACTATAGCGAGTAGAATGTAGCTTCCATCAATGTAATTGTCTGCATCATTTCCAATCCCCCATATGTTTTTTGAGTAAATATACAGTATATATTTATATACATACATGCATACATACATACATACAAATACACATACATATATTCATATATTTTCCTTTATTATTTCCAGCAAACCCTACCACCCCTCTCCTAATTGGAGAAAACAAATAAACAACAACACTTAGGCTTCTACTTCCAGCTAATACATACTATACTCAGCAAAAAAAGAAACATTCCTTTTTCAGGATACTGTCTTTCAAAGATAACTCGTAAAAATCTAAATAACTTCACAGATCTTCATTGTAAAGGGTTTAAACTCTGTTTCCCATGCTTGTTCAATGAACCATAAACAATTAATGAACCCCAGAAATGTCTGGGAACTTGCAGGTGCCTTGGTGGAAGAGTGGGGTAACATCTCACAGCAAGAACCGACAAATCTGGTGCAGTCCATGAGGAGAAGATGCACTGCAGTACTTAATGCAGCTGGTGGCCACACCAGATACTGACTGTTACTTTTGATTTTGACCCCCCTTTGTTCAGGGACACATTATTACATTTCTGTTAGTCACATGTCTGTGGAACTTGTTCAGTTTATGTCTCAGTTGTTGAATCTTGTTTATGTTCATACAAATATTTACACTTGTTAAGTTTGCTGAAAATAGACGCAGTTGACAGTGAGAGGACGCTTCTTTTTTTTCTGAGTTTATATATAATTTATCGGCACAATCTATTTTACAATAGTTGTATTGTGTTTGTTTTTAGTCCTGGCCTTCCTCAACCTCTCCCATCTATTTCTGATGTCCATCTAGTTTGATTTCTATTTGCCATACATTTTTAACTGTGCTATTTCACAAAAGTTCTGAACCTATAAACATTTTACAGACCCCGTATGTCTTACATTTGTTATCTTGTTGTTATTAGTCCCAACGTTCAGCTCCATTCAACCCCTCCCCTATATATTTTTCAACTGTGCTGTGATGTTTCACAAAAGTACTGATAATTTTCTATTCTGATAGTTTCTACAGATTGTAAATTAAAGATAAACATTTTTTGCCAAAAGTATTATTATATTATTGATCAATTAATTGACTTTGACTTTTCAGATCACCCAGAAGTGCTATCTGCAGAGTTTGCTCCAGGTAAAGGTCCAGGTCTTCAACCATTCCTGGACCTGTGACCAAAAACGAGCTACCGATATAAAATAAATGAACTAATGACTCTGATAGGTGGAAATATTTTGTCTTCTCTCATCGTATTGCTGTATTTTTGTTCCCCATAAAGGTGTCTAGTCGTGGCCAAAAGTTTTGAGAATGACAAATATACATTTTCACAAAGTCTGCTGCCTCCGTTTTTATGTTGGCAATTTGCATAAACTCCAGAATGTTATGAAGAGTGATCAGATGAATTGCAATTAATTGCAAAGTCCCTCTTTGCCATGCAAATGAACTGAATCCCCCAAAACATTTCCACTGAATTTCAGCCCTGCCACAAAAGGACCAGCTGGCATCATGTCAGTGATTCTCTAGTTATCACAGGTGTGAGTGTTGACGAGGACAAGGCTGGAGATCACTCTGTCATTCTGATTGAGTTCGAATAACAGATTGGAAGCTTCAAAAGGAGGGTGGTGCTTGGAATCATTGTGCTTCCTCTGTCAACCATGGTTACCTGCAAGGAAACACGTGCCGTCATCATTGCTTTGCACAAAAAGGTCTTCACAGACAAGGATTTTGCTGCCAGTAAGATTGCACCTAAATCAACCATTTATCGGATCATCAAGAACTTCAAGGAGAGTGGTTCAAATGTTGTGAAGAAGGCTTCAGGGCGCCCAAGAAAGTCCAGCAAGTGCCAGGACCGTCTCCTAAAGTTGATTCAGCTGCGGGATCGGGGCACCACCAGTACAGAGCTTGCTCAGGAATGGCAGCAGGCAGGTGTAAGTGCATCTGCACGCACAGTGAGGTGAAGACTTTTGGAGGATGGCCTGGTGTCAGGAAGGGCAGCAAATAAGACACTTCTCTCCAGGAAAAACATCAGGGACAGACTGATATTCTGCAAAAGGTACAGGGATTGGACTGCTGAGGACTGGGGTAAAGTCATTTTCTCTGATGAATCCCCTTTCCGATTGTTTGGGGAGTCCGGAAAAAAGCTTGTCTGGAGAAGACAAGGTGAGCTCTACCATCAGTCCTGTGTCATGCCAACAGTAAAGCATCCTGAGACCATTCATGTGTGGGATTGCTTCTCAGCCAAGGGAGTGGGCTCATTCACAATTTTGCCTAAGAACACAGCCATGAATAGAGAATGGTACCAACACATCCTCTGAGAGCAACTTCTCCCAACCACTCAGGAACAGTTTGGTGACAAACAATGTCTTTTCCGGCATGATGGAGCACCTTTCCATAAGGCAAAAGTGATAACTAAGTGGCTGGGGAACAAAACATCGATATTTTGGGTCCATGGCCAGGAAACTCCCCAGACCTTAATCCTATTGAGAACTTGTGGTCAATCCTCAAGAGGCAGGTGGACAAACAAAAACCCACAAATTCTGACAAACTCCAAGCATTGATTATGCGAGAATGGGCTGCCATCAGTCAGGGTGTGGCCCAGAAGTTAATTGACAGCATGCCAGGGCGGAATGGAGAGGTCTTGAAAAAGAAGGGTCAACACTGCAAATATTGACTCTTTGCATCAACTTCATGGAATTGTCAATAAAAGCCTTTGACACTTATGAAATGCTTGTAATTATGCTTCAGTATTCCATAGTAACGTCTGATGAAAATATCTAAAGACACTGAAGCAGCAAACTTTGTGGAAATTAATATTTGTGTCATTCTCAAAACTTTTGGCCACGACTGTACTTTGCCCAAGTCAGGGAAGACAGGGTTCTGGATGATTTCTGACCTATCGGTCCTCAGAGGCCTGCTGCTTCTCTTCTGCTGAGACGGCAGACACAAGGGAATGTAATTATGTAGCCAGGAGTCCTTCAGAGAAATCCATCACCTGCTACACAGCATTCTGGGTAATGTGTTGCTGACTAACCCATGGGGTATACTTCCTCTCCTCTCATCCCTCTCTTCGTCCCTAAATCAGAAACCTGCATATCCTATTGACACCTCCCTGTCCATTACCATCACACACCCCTCTTCACCCCCTCCGCCCACACACACAGATAATCCATCCTCGTCCACTTTACGGCCAGAGGGAGTTGGTGAAAAGGAATAGGTGTCTTGACTGCTATTAGTTACGGTATATCAATCAGTACTGCACATATCTGTCTCCAGACGGTCCCTTGATTGACCTTTAACTCACAATGAGTCATCACACTAGTATATGATATGGGTCACACAATATCACACTAGTATATGATATGGGTCACACAATATCACACTAGTATATGATATGGGTCACACAATATCACACTAGTATATGATATGTGTCACACAATATCACACTAGTATATGATATGGGTCACACAATATCACACTAGTATATGATATGGGTCACACAATATCACACTAGTATATGATATGTGTCACACAATATTGTCATGCTATACTGTAGCTCTCTATCCCATTTAATGGGCAGTCTAGTCTAGTAGATCCTACTGCTTCTCACACAAATCACAGTCTAGTCTAGAGATCCTGGGCTCACCATTTCAGGGCAGTCTAGTCTAGAGATCCTGGGCTGCTTCCCATTTAAGGGCAGTCTAGTCTACAGAGATCCTGGACTGCTTCCCATTTCACATTAGTCTAGAGATCCTGGGCTGCTTCCCATTTAAAGGGCAGTCTAGTCTGTCTGGACTGCTTCTCATTTAAAGGGCAGTCTAGTCTAGAGAGATCCTGGGCTGCTTCTCATTTAAAGGGCAGTCTAGTCTAGAGAGATCCTGGACTGCTTCCCATTTAAAGGGCAGTCTAGTCTAGAGATCCTGGGCTGCTTCCCATTTAAAGGGCAGTCTAGTCTAGAGATCCTGGGCTGCTTCCCATTTAAAGGACAGTCTAGTCTAGAGATCCTGGACTGCTTCCCATTTAAAGGGCAGTCTAGTCTAGATAGATCCTGGACTGCTTCCCATTTAAAGGGCAGTCTAGTCTAGAGAGATCCTGGACTGCTTCCCATTTAAAGGGCAGTCTAGTCTAGAGATCCTGGACTGCTTCCCATTTAAAGGGCAGTCTAGTCTAGATAGATCCTGGACTGCTTCCCATTTAAAGGGCAGTCTAGTCTAGAGAGATCCTGGGCTGCTTCCCATTTAAAGGGCAGTCTAGTCTAGAGATCCTGGGCTGCTTCCCATTTAAAGGGCAGTCTAGTCTAGAGAGATCCTGGACTGCTTCCCATTTAAAGGGCAGTCTAGTCTACAGAGATCCTGGGCTGCTTCCCATTTAAAGGGCAGTCTAGTCTAGAGAGATCCTGGACTGCTTCCCATTTAAAGGGCAGTCTAGTCTAGATAGATCCTGGACTGCTTCCCATTTAAAGGGCAGTCTAGTCTAGAGAGATCCTGGGCTGCTTCCCATTTAAAGGGCAGTCTAGTCTAGAGAGATCCTGGGCTGCTTCCCATTTAAAGGGCAGTCTAGTCTACAGAGATCCTGGGCTGCTTCCCATTTAAAGGGCAGTCTAGTCTAGAGATCCTGGGCTGCTTCCCATTTAAAGGGCAGTCTAGTCTAGAGAGATCCTGGACTGCTTCCCATTTAAAGGGCAGTCTAGTCTAGAGAGATCCTGGGCTGCTTCCCATTTAAAGGGCAGTCTAGTCTAGAGAGATCCTGGGCTGCTTCCCATTTAAAGGGCAGTCTAGTCTAGAGAGATCCTGGACTGTTTCCCATTTAAAGGGCAGTCTAGTCTACAGAGATCCTGGGCTGCTTCCCATTTAAAGGGCAGTCTAGTCTAGAGAGATCCTGGACTGTTTCCCATTTAAAGGGCAGTCTAGTCTAGATAGATCCTGGACTGCTTCCCATTTAAAGGGCAGTCTAGTCTAGAGAGATCCTGGACTGCTTCCCATTTAAAGGGCAGTCTAGTCTAGAGATCCTGGACTGCTTCCCATTTAAAGGGCAGTCTAGTCTAGATAGATCCTGGACTGCTTCCCATTTAAAGGGCAGTCTAGTCTAGAGAGATCCTGGGCTGCTTCCCATTTAAAGGGCAGTCTAGTCTAGAGATCCTGGGCTGCTTCCCATTTAAAGGGCAGTCTAGTCTACAGAGATCCTGGGCTGCTTCCCATTTAAAGGGCAGTCTAGTCTAGAGAGATCCTGGGCTGCTTCTCATTTAAAGGGCAGTCTAGTCTAGAGATCCTGGGCTGCTTCCCATTTAAAGGGCAGTCTAGTCTAGAGAGATCCTGGGCTGCTTCCCATTTAAAGGACAGTCTAGTCTAGAGAGATCCTGGGCTGCTTCCCATTTAAAGGGCAGTCTAGTCTAGAGAGATCCTGGGCTGCTTCTCATTTAAAGGGCAGTCTAGTCTAGAGATCCTGGGCTGATTCCCATTTAAAGGGCAGTCTAGTCTAGAGAGATCCTGGACTGCTTCTCATTTAAAGGGCAGTCTAGTCTAGAGATCCTGGACTGCTTCTCATTTAAAGGGCAGTCTAGTCTAGAGATCCTGGACTGCTTCTCATTTAAAGGGCAGTCTAGTCTAGAGAGATCCTGGACTGCTTCTCATTTAAAGGGCAGTCTAGTCTAGAGATCCTGGACTGCTTCCCATTTAAAGGGCAGTCTAGTCTAGAGATCCTGGGTTGCTTCCCAAATAGCTCCCTAGTGTACTACTTTTGTACTACTTAAATTAAATGTATTATTATTATTATATTTAGTGCACTATACTGCCCTAATAGGGCGAAAGAGCAGTGACTGCACATTTTCGTCAAAAATGAGTTATAAAAAAAAAAATGTAATAATTATTAAAAACATGCTTTATCATGTGTACAAATAACATGACTCAATTGTGTTGTATTATGGAGAAAATGGGCGGTCACGTTTGCAGTAACTGTAAAAAGTTCAAGTGAAACCATGTAAAAAGGCATTCGCTGGCATTACTCACGTCAATTACTGCCTTTTCCCTTGGTTTCACTGAGCTTTGGGCTGCAGTGTCTACGGTAAACTTTGATATTATTTATTGTTCTTTGCTAATACAAGTATCAAACTATATGACACTGACAGCCACATACAATGAAATATTCTAACACAAGTTTGTAAAAAAAAAAAAAAACATTAATCGGCATGGAAAAGTATTCCAGTGGCTGTACCAAGCAAAAAGGCAGTAACTGTCTTTTTGGGGTCATAGGTCATGTCACTGGTCAGGGTTAATATGAACTTTAAAAAATTACCTCATAGTAAGACAACAGATAACCACATCTCCAATGATCTGCCTACAACTCATTCGGCTGGACAATAAAAAATAACTTTGAAGTCATTTTTCTCAGTTTCTCTCTGAGCAGTTACTCCATAAAAAAAAGGCAGACTACGGTTTGCAACTGCACATGGGGACAAATATCATACTTTTTGGAGAAATGTCCTCTGGTCTGATGAAACAAAAATAGAACTGTTTGGCCATAATGACCATGGTTGTGTTTGGAGGAAAGATGGGGAGGCTTGCAAGCCAAAGAACACCATCCCAACCATGAAGCACGGTGGTGGCAGCATCATGTTGTGGGGGTGCTTTGCTGCAGGAGGGACTGGGGCACTTCCAAAAATAGATGGCATCATGAGATAGGAAAATGATGTGGATATACTGAAGCAACATCTCAAGACATCAGTCAGGAAGTTAAAGCTTGGTCGCAAATGGGTCTTCCAAATGGACAATGACCCCAAGCATACTTCCAAAGTTGTGGCAAAATGGCTTCAGGACAACAAAGTCAAGCTATTGGAGTGGCTATCACTAAGCACTGACCTCAATTCCATAGAACATTTGTGGGCAGGACTGAAAAAGCGTGTGTGAGCAAGGAGGCCTACAAACCTGATTCAGTTACACCAGCTCTGTCAGGAGGCCTACAAACCTGACTCAGTTACACCAGCTCTGTCAGGAGGCCTACACACCTGACTCAGTTACACCAGCTCTGTCAGGAGGCCTACACACCTGACTCAGTTACACCAGCTCTGTCAGGAGGCCTACACACCTGACTCAGTTACACCAGCTCTGTCAGGAGGCCTACACACCTGACTCAGTTACATCAGCTCTGTCAGGAGGCCTACACACCTGACTCAGTTACACCAGCTCTGTCAGGAGGCCTACAAACCTGACTCAGTTACACCAGCTCTGTCAGGAGGCCTACACACCTGACTCAGTTACACCAGCTCTGTCAGGAGGCCTACAAACCTGACTCAGTTACACCAGCTCTGTCAGGAGGAATGGGCCAAACTTATTGTGGGAAGCTTGTGGATGAAACGTTTGACCAAAGTTAAACAATCTAAAGGTAATGCTAACAAATACTAAATGAGTGTATGTAAACTTCTGACCCACTGGGAATGTGATGAAATAAATAAAAGCTGAAATATATCATTCTCTCTACTATTATTCTGACATTTCACATTCTTAAAATAAAGTGGTGATCCTAACTGACCCAAAACAGGGAATTTTTACTAGGATTAAATGTCAGGAATTGTGAAAAGCTAAGTTTAAATGTATTTGGCAAAGGTGTATGTAAATCTTCCCCACTTCAACTGTATATGATTTTATGGGTGCATGACAGAAGAGATCAGATCACTGTGTTTTCCCAGGCCTCATTGTTTTCAGTAGAAAGTTGGGGTCGATTATGTAGTGATTTACCTGAAAGCCTCATCTTAGAATGAGACGATGGACCGACCGGAAGAGTGAGCTGCAATGACATTCTATTTCTATGGCAATAACTTTGGGGTCTTCTATGACGGCTGGTCCTGTCCCAGACAAACAGATGGACACCTTGGGACCAGGATGTTACATAAATCCCATTACAGTCCAAAGGCCTGGGCTGGGTTTCTACAGCCCTAAACTAACATATGGAATTGTTTTAAGATGGTCATACCATGGATCATTTAACTATTTGATTTTAGGAACCTTGTAGGTATAAAAAAAATATATATATATTTGATGAAACATTGAATTTGGTCTTACTGCTATTAGCCCATAGAAACACATCGAATAACAGATTCATATATGGAAAAACAGATTAATCCAAAAATATATCAAAACAATGTTTTGAAGTATCTGAGAGAGATAAGAAAAAAAAAAAATATATATATATATATATCCGTCGGTAGAGTAAATTATTATTATTATCATCATATATATATATATATATATATATAATAATTTACTGTGGAATGACATGTATACCTTCGGCGTGGAAATTCCCTATTCACTTCCATACATTTTTTGGCCCGGTAGCAGGTGTCTTTCAGTCCCGTGACATACTGTATTAGTGTGTATTCGTAAAGCCCTTTCAACAGACATGCTGGTCAGTCAGTCACCACTGTTGGTCTGGTCACTTACTCAGAATACGGAGCTATACTTGGAATAGGAAGAGGTATATACAGTGCATTCGGAAAGTATTCAGACCCCTTTAACTTTTCCACATTTTGTTACGTTACAGCCTTATTATAAACTTAAATTATTATTATAAACTTTAATTGTGTCTCCCCCATCTATCAACACACAATACCCCATAATGACGAATCAAAAACAGGTTTTTATACATTTTGGCAAATTTGTTCAAATTAAAAAACAGAAATATCACATTTACATAAGTTTTCAGACCCTTTTACTCAGTACTTTGTTGAAGCACCTTTGGCAGCTATTACAGCCTCGAGTCTTCTTGGGTATGTTGGTACGAGCTTGGCACACCTGCATTTGTGGAGTTTCTCCCATTCCTTCCTGCAGATCCTCTCAAGGTCTATCAGGTTGCATGGAGAGCATTGCTGCACAGCTATTTTCAGGTCTCTCCAGAGATGTTCGGTTGGGTTCAAGTCTTGGCTATTTTTGGGCCACTTAAGGCCATTCCTGCCTGCGTTGTCTGGACTGTGTGCTTACAGGCATTGTCCATTTGCAAGATGAACCTTCGCCCCAGTCTGAGGTCTTCAGTGCTATGGAGCAGGTTTTCATCAAGGATCTCTCTGTACTTTGCTCCGTTCATCTTTCCCTTGATCCTGACTAGTCTCTCAGTCCCTGCCGCTGAAAAACATTGCCACAGCATGATGCTGCCACCACCATGCTTGGCATTCAGGGGAAAGAGTTCAATCTGGATTTCATCAGACCAGAGAATATTGTTTCTCATGGTCTGAGAGTCTTTATGTGCATTTTGGTAAACTCCAAGCGGGCTTCCATGTGCCTTTTACTGATGAGTGGATTCCATCTGGTCACTCTACCATAAAGGCCTGATTGGTGGAGTGCTGCAGAGATGGGTGTCCTTCTGGAAGTTTTTCCCATCTCCACAGAGGAACTCTGGAGCTCTGTCAGAGTGACCATCAGGTTCTTGGTCACCTCCCTGACCAAGGCCCTTCTCCCCCGATTTGCTCAGTTTGGCTGGGCGGCCAAATCTATGAATAGTCTTGGTGGTTCCAAACTTCTTCCATTTAAGAATGATGGAGAACACTGTGTTCTTGGGGACCTTCGATGCTGCAGAAATATTTTGGTACCCTTCCTCAGATCTGTGCCTCGACACAATCCTGTCTCGGAACTCTACGGACAATTCCTTCGACGACATGGCTTGGATTTTGCTCTGACATGCACTGTGAAATGTGGGACCTTATATAGACAGGTGTGTGTTTCTTTCAAAATCATGTCCAATCAAGTTGTAGAAACATCTCAAGGATGATCAATGAAACAGGGTACAACTCAAGCTCAATTTCGAGTCTCATAGCAAAGGGTCTGAATATTTATGTAAATAAGGTATTTTATTTTATATACATACATACACACACATACATACATACATATACATACATACATATACACACATACATACATACATACATACATACATACACACACACACACACACACACACACACACACACATACATACATACATACACACACACACACACACATACATACATACATACATACATACATACATACATACATACATACATGGGGGGTCACGGGAGAGGGAGAGGATGAAAGAGAGAGAGAGAGAGCTTGGACATGACACCAGGCACAGTGAGTCAGACGGACAGCACAAGAAGGAGAGAGTGACAACAGAAAGTAGCTACTGCGCTGAAGGGGGCTACAGTATTGCTGTGTTGAGGAGAGACTGACAACAGAAAGTAGCTCTGCGCTGAAAGGGGCTACAGTATTGCTGTGTTGAGGAGAGACTGACAACAGAAAGTAGCTCTGCGCTGAAGGGGGCTACAGTATTGCTGTGTTGAGTAGAGACTGACAACAGAAAGTAGCTACTGCGCTGAAGGGGGCTACAGTATTGCTGTGTTGAGTAGAGACTGACAACAGAAAGTGGCTACTGCGCTGAAGGGGGCTACAGTATTGCTGTGTTGAGTAGAGACTGACAACAGAAAGTAGCTACTGCGCTGAAGGGGGCTACAGTATTGCTGTGTTGAGTAGAGACTGACAACAGAAAGTAGTTACTGCGCTGAAGGGGGCTACAGTATTGCTGTGTTGAGTAGAGACTGACAACAGAAAGTAGCCACTGCGCTGAAGGGGGATACAGTATTACTGTGTTGAGGAGAGAGTGGTACCCTACACTATCCTGTGCTACTGTTGCTGCTACGGCCATGGGGACCAGGGTCCTGCTTCTCTCCATCTTAATGATTTCTTTCAACTGGTCCATGGGGGCTGTCATCACTGGGGTGAGTGACAAACCTTTCATTCATGTGCTGTGTGGAAATTTTAACTAATAGAGTTGTCATTGTGAAACGTACGATTGAAACTAGAGAGAGACAGATGCAGAGAGAGTAGGGGTCATTAGAAGTGACAGTTGGAAGGTAGAGAGAGACAGATGCAGAGAGAGTAGGGGTCATTAGAAGTGACAGTTGGAAGGCAGAGAGAGATAGATACAGAGAGAGTAGGGGTCATTAGAAGGTAGAGAGAGTAGGGATCATTAGAAGTGACAGTTGGAAGGTAGAGAGAGACAGATGCAGAGAGAGTAGGGGTCATTAGAAGTGACAGTTGGAAGGTAGAGAGAGAGATGCAGAGAGAGTAGAGGTCATTAGAAGTGACAGTTGGAAGGCAGAGAGAGATAGATACAGAGAGAGTAGGGGTCATTAGAAGGTAGAGAGAGTAGGGATCATTAGAAGTGACAGTTGGAAGGTAGAGAGAGACAGATGCAGAGAGAGTAGGGGTCATTAGAAGGTAGAGAGAGTAGGGATCATTAGAAGTGACAGTTGGAAGGTAGAGAGAGAGATGCAGAGAGAGTAGGGGTCATTAGAAGTGACAGTTGGAAGGTAGAGAGAGACAGATGCAGAGAGAGTAGGGGTCATTAGAAGTGACAGTTGGAAGGCAGAGAGAGATAGATACAGAGAGAGTAGGGGTCATTAGAAGGTAGAGAGAGTAGGGATCATTAGAAGTGACAGTTGGAAGGTAGAGAGAGACAGATGCAGAGAGAGTAGGGGTCATTAGAAGTGACAGTTGGAAGGTAGAGAGAGAGATGCAGAGAGAGTAGAGGTCATTAGAAGTGACAGTTGGAAGGCAGAGAGAGATAGATACAGAGAGAGTAGGGGTCATTAGAAGGTAGAGAGAGTAGGGATCATTAGAAGTGACAGTTGGAAGGTAGAGAGAGACAGATGCAGAGAGAGTAGGGGTCATTAGAAGGTAGAGAGAGTAGGGATCATTAGAAGTGACAGTTGGAAGGTAGAGAGAGAGATGCAGAGAGAGTAGGGATCATTAGAAGTGACATTTGGAATGTAGAGAGAGAGATGCAGAGAGAGTAGGGGTCATTAGAAGTGACAGTTGGAAGGTAGAGAGAGAGATGCAGAGAGAGTAGGGGTCATTAGAAGGTAGAGAGAGTAGGGATCATTAGAAGTGACAGTTGGAAGGTAGAGAGAGATGCAGAGAGAGTAGGGGTCATTAGAAGTGACAGTTGGAAGGTAGAGAGAGAGATGCAGAGAGAGTAGGGGTCATTAGAAGTGACAGTTGGAAGGTAGAGAGAGAGATGCAGAGAGAGTAGGGGTCATTAGAAGGTAGAGAGAGTAGGGATCATTAGAAGTGACAGTTGGAAGGTAGAGAGAGACAGATGCAGAGAGAGTAGGGGTCATTAGAAGGTAGAGAGAGTAGGGATCATTAGAAGTGACAGTTGGAAGGTAGAGAGAGAGATGCAGCGAGAGTAGGGGTCATTAGAAGTGACAGTTGGAAGGCAGAGAGAGATAGATACAGAGAGAGTAGGGGTCATTAGAAGGTAGAGAGAGTAGGGATCATTAGAAGTGACAGTTGGAAGGTAGAGAGAGACAGATGCAGAGAGAGTAGGGGTCATTAGAAGTGACAGTTGGAAGGTAGAGAGAGAGATGCAGAGAGAGTAGGGGTCATTAGAAGTGACAGTTGGAAGGTAGAGAGAGAGATGCAGAGAGAGTAGGGGTCATTAGAAGTGACAGTTGGAAGGTAGAGAGAGAGATGCAAAGAGAGTAGGGGTCATTAGAAGTGACAGTTGGAAGGTAGAGAGAGAGATGCAGAGAGAGTAGGGGTCATTAGAAGGTAGAGAGAGTAGGGGTCGGTCATTAGAAGTAACAGTTGGAAGGTAGAGAGAGAGATGCAGAGAGAGTAGGGGTCATTAGAAGTGACAGTTGGAAGGTAGAGAGAGAGATGCAGAGAGAGTAGGGGTCGGTCATTAGAAGTAACAGTTGGAAGGTAGAGAGAGAGATGCAGAGAGAGTAGGGGTCATTAGAAGTGACAGTTGGAAGGTAGAGAGAGAGATGCAGAGAGAGTAGGGGTCATTAGAAGTGACAGTTGGAAGGCAGAGAGAGATAGATACAGAGAGAGTAGGGGTCATTAGAAGGTAGAGAGAGTAGGGATCATTAGAAGTGACAGTTGGAAGGTAGAGAGAGAGATGCAGAGAGAGTAGGGATCATTAGAAGTGACATTTGGAAGGTAGAGAGAGAGATGCAGAGAGAGTAGGGGTCATTAGAAGTGACAGTTGGAAGGTAGAGAGAGAGATGCAGAGAGAGTAGGGGTCATTAGAAGGTAGAGAGAGTAGGGATCATTAGAAGTGACAGTTGGAAGGTAGAGAGAGATGCAGAGAGAGTAGGGGTCATTAGAAGTGACAGTTGGAAGGTAGAGAGAGAGATGCAGAGAGAGTAGGGGTCATTAGAAGTGACAGTTGGAAGGTAGAGAGAGAGATGCAGAGAGAGTAGGGGTCATTAGAAGTGACAGTTGGAAGGCAGAGAGAGATAGATACAGAGAGAGTAGGGGTCATTAGAAGGTAGAGAGAGTAGGGATCATTAGAAGTGACAGTTGGAAGGTAGAGAGAGAGATGCAGAGAGAGTAGGGATCATTAGAAGTGACATTTGGAAGGTAGAGAGAGAGATGCAGAGAGAGTAGGGGTCATTAGAAGTGACAGTTGGAAGGTAGAGAGAGAGATGCAGAGAGAGTAGGGGTCATTAGAAGGTAGAGAGAGTAGGGATCATTAGAAGTGACAGTTGGAAGGTAGAGAGAGATGCAGAGAGATAGGGGTGGAAGTAGGGGTCATTAGAAGTGACAGTTGGAAGGTAGAGAGAGAGATGCAGAGAGAGTAGGGGTCATTAGAAGTGACAGTTGGAAGGTAGAGAGAGATGCAGAGAGAGTAGGGGTCATTAGAAGGTACAGAGAGTAGGGATCATTAGAAGTGACAGTTGGAAGGTAGAGAGAGACAGATGCAGAGAGAGTAGGGGTCATTAGAAGGTAGAGAGAGTAGGGATCATTAGAAGTGACAGTTGGAAGGTAGAGAGAGATGCAGCGAGAGTAGGGGTCATTAGAAGTGACAGTTGGAAGGCAGAGAGAGATAGATACAGAGAGAGTAGGGGTCATTAGAAGGTAGAGAGAGTAGGGATCATTAGAAGTGACAGTTGGAAGGTAGAGAGAGATGCAGAGAGAGTAGGGGTCATTAGAAGTGACAGTTGGAAGGTAGAGAGATGCAGAGAGAGTAGGGGTCATTAGAAGTGACAGTTGGAAGGTAGAGAGAGAGATGCAGAGAGAGTAGGGGTCATTAGAAGGTACAGAGAGTAGGGATCATTAGAAGTGACAGTTGGAAGGTAGAGAGAGACAGATGCAGAGAGAGTAGGGGTCATTAGAAGGTAGAGAGAGTAGGGATCATTAGAAGTGACAGTTGGAAGGTAGAGAGAGAGATGCAGCGAGAGTAGGGGTCATTAGAAGTGACAGTTGGAAGGCAGAGAGAGATAGATACAGAGAGAGTAGGGGTCATTAGAAGGTAGAGAGAGTAGGGATCATTAGAAGTGACAGTTGGAAGGTAGAGAGACAGATGCAGAGAGTAGGGGTCATTAGAAGTGACAGTTGGAAGGTAGAGAGAGAGATGCAGAGAGAGTAGGGGTCATTAGAAGTGACAGTTGGAAGGTAGAGAGAGATGCAGAGAGAGTAGGGGTCATTAGAAGTGACAGTTGGAAGGTAGAGAGAGATGCAAAGAGAGTAGGGGTCATTAGAAGTGACAGTTGGAAGGTAGAGAGAGAGATGCAGAGAGAGTAGGGGTCATTAGAAGGTAGAGAGAGTAGGGGTCGGTCATTAGAAGGTAGAGAGAGTAGGGGTCATTAGAAGTAACAGTTGGAAGGTAGAGAGAGAGATGCAGAGAGAGTAGGGGTCATTAGAAGTGACAGTTGGAAGGTAGAGAGAGAGATGCAGAGAGAGTAGGGGTCGGTCATTAGAAGTAACAGTTGGAAGGTAGAGAGAGAGATGCAGAGAGAGTAGGGGTCATTAGAAGTGACAGTTGGAAGGTAGAGAGAGAGATGCAGAGAGAGTAGGGGTCATTAGAAGTGACAGTTGGAAGGTAGAGAGAGAGATGCAGAGAGAGTAGGGGTCATTAGAAGTGACAGTTGGAAGGTAGAGAGAGAGAGATGCAGAGAGAGTAGGGGTCATTAGAAGTGACAGTTGGAAGGTAGAGAGAGAGACCAGTGGTGGAAAAAGTACCCAATTTTCATACCAGAGTAAAAGGAAAGATACCTTAAATGAAAATGACTCAAGTAAAAGTCACCTAGTAAAATACTACTTGAGTAAAAGTCTAAAAGTATTTGGTAAAAGTATAAATAATTTAAAATGTCTTATATTAAGCAAACCAGAAAACACGATTTTCTTGTTTTTTGATTTACAGATAGCCAGGGGCACAGTTTAACACTCAGACATAGTAGGGGTCATTAGAAGGTAGAGCGAGACAGATACAGAGAGAGTAGGGATCATTAGAAGTGACAGGTAGAAGGTAGAGAGAGAGACAGATAGAGAGAGAGTAGGGGTCATTAGAAGGTAGAGAGAGACAGATATAGAGAGAGTAGGGGTCATTAGAAGGTAGAGAGAGACAGATAGAGAGAGAGTAGGGGTCATTAGAAGGTAGAGAGAGACAGATACAGAGAGAGTAGGGATCATTAGAAGTGACAGGTAGAAGGTAGAGAGAGAGACAGATACAGAGAGAGTAGGGGTCATTAGAAGTGACAGTTGGAAGGCAGAGAGAGATAGATACAGAGAGAGTAGGGGTCATTAGAAGGTAGAGAGAGTAGGGATCATTAGAAGTGACAGTTGGAAGGTAGAGAGAGATGCAGAGAGAGTAGGGGTCATTAGAAGTGACAGTTGGAAGGTAGAGAGAGAGATGCAGAGAGAGTAGGGGTCATTAGAAGTGACAGTTGGAAGGTAGAGAGAGAGATGCAGAGAGAGTAGGGGTCATTAGAAGGTACAGAGAGTAGGGATCATTAGAAGTGACAGTTGGAAGGTAGAGAGAGACAGATGCAGAGAGAGTAGGGGTCATTAGAAGGTAGAGAGAGTAGGGATCATTAGAAGTGACAGTTGGAAGGTAGAGAGAGAGATGCAGCGAGAGTAGGGGTCATTAGAAGTGACAGTTGGAAGGCAGAGAGAGATAGATACAGAGAGAGTAGGGGTCATTAGAAGGTAGAGAGAGTAGGGATCATTAGAAGTGACAGTTGGAAGGTAGAGAGAGACAGATGCAGAGAGAGTAGGGGTCATTAGAAGTGACAGTTGGAAGGTAGAGAGAGAGATGCAGAGAGAGTAGGGGTCATTAGAAGTGACAGTTGGAAGGTAGAGAGAGAGATGCAGAGAGAGTAGGGGTCATTAGAAGTGACAGTTGGAAGGTAGAGAGAGAGATGCAAAGAGAGTAGGGGTCATTAGAAGTGACAGTTGGAAGGTAGAGAGAGAGATGCAGAGAGAGTAGGGGTCATTAGAAGGTAGAGAGAGTAGGGGTCGGTCATTAGAAGGTAGAGAGAGTAGGGGTCATTAGAAGTAACAGTTGGAAGGTAGAGAGAGAGATGCAGAGAGAGTAGGGGTCATTAGAAGTGACAGTTGGAAGGTAGAGAGAGAGATGCAGAGAGAGTAGGGGTCGGTCATTAGAAGTAACAGTTGGAAGGTAGAGAGAGAGATGCAGAGAGAGTAGGGGTCATTAGAAGTGACAGTTGGAAGGTAGAGAGAGATGCAGAGAGAGTAGGGGTCATTAGAAGTGACAGTTGGAAGGTAGAGAGAGAGATGCAGAGAGTAGGGGTCATTAGAAGTGACAGTTGGAAGGTAGAGAGAGATGCAGAGAGAGTAGGGGTCATTAGAAGTGACAGTTGGAAGGTAGAGAGAGACCAGTGGTGGAAAAAGTACCCAATTTTCATACCAGAGTAAAAGGAAAGATACCTTAAATGAAAATGACTCAAGTAAAAGTCACCTAGTAAAATACTACTTGAGTAAAAGTCTAAAAGTATTTGGTAAAAGTATAAATAATTTAAAATGTCTTATATTAAGCAAACCAGAAAACACGATTTTCTTGTTTTTTGATTTACAGATAGCCAGGGGCACAGTTTAACACTCAGACATAGTAGGGGTCATTAGAAGGTAGAGCGAGACAGATACAGAGAGAGTAGGGATCATTAGAAGTGACAGGTAGAAGGTAGAGAGAGAGACAGATAGAGAGAGAGTAGGGGTCATTAGAAGGTAGAGAGAGACAGATAT
The DNA here is from genome assembly GCF_034236695.1 of Oncorhynchus nerka. Lineage (NCBI taxonomy): Eukaryota > Metazoa > Chordata > Actinopteri > Salmoniformes > Salmonidae > Oncorhynchus > Oncorhynchus nerka. The sequence continues at coordinate 88,046,962 of NC_088402.1, read as the reverse complement.
AGAGAGAGTAGGGGTCATTAGAAGGTAGAGAGAGACAGATAGAGAGAGAGTAGGGGTCATTAGAAGGTAGAGAGAGACAGATACAGAGAGAGTAGGGATCATTAGAAGTGACAGGTAGAAGGTAGAGAGAGAGACAGATACAGAGAGAGTAGGGGTCATTAGAAGGTAGAGAGAGAGACAGATATAGAGAGAGTAGGGGTCATTAGAAGGTAGAGAGAGACAGATATAGAGAGAGTAGGGGTCATTAGAAGGTAGAGAGAGAGACAGATATAGAGGGAGTAGGGGTCATTAGAAGGTAGAGAGAGACAGATACAGAGAGAGTAGGGGTCATTAGAAGGTAGAGAGAGAGACAGATATAGAGGGAGTAGGGGTCATTAGAAGGTAGAGAGAGACAGATACAGAGAGAGTAGGGGTCATTAGAAGGTAGAGAGAGAGACAGATACAGAGAGAGTAGGGGTCATTAGAAGGTAGAGAGAGAGACAGATACAGAGAGAGTAGGGGTCATTAGAAGGTAGAGAGAGAAACAGATATAGAGGGAGTAGGGGTAATTAGAAGGTAGAGAGAGAGACAGATATAGAGAGAGTAGGGGTCAGGTAGAAAGTAGAGAGAGACAGATGCAGAGAGAGTAGGGGTCATTAGAAGTGACAGGTAGAAGGTAGAGAGAGACAGATACAGAGAGAGTAGGGGTCATTAGAAGTGACAGGTGGAAGGTAGAGAGAGAGACAGATATAGAGGGAGACAGAGAGAGTAAACACCAAATTGAGACTGCATGCAGAATTCTGCAAAAATATCCTGTGTTTCCTGTTTCCAGTGGGTATGTGTTTCCAGTGGGTATGTGTTTCCAGTCGGTATGTGTTTCCTGTTTCCAGTGGGTATGTGTTTCCAGTGGGTATGTGTTTCCTGTTTCCAGTGGGTATGTGTTTCTAGTGGGTATGTGAATCCTGTTTCCAGTGGGTATGTGTTTCCAGTGGGTATGTGTCCTGTTTCCAGTGGGTATGTGTTTCCAGTGGGTATGTGTTTCCAGTGGGTATGTGTTTTCCTGTTTCCAGTGGGTATGTGTTTCCTGTTTCCAGTGGGTATGTTTTTTCCTGTTTCCAGTGGGTATGTGTTTCCTGTTTCCAGTGGGTATGTGTTTCCAGTGGGTATGTGTTTCCAGTGGGTATGTGTTTCCAGTGGGTATGTGTTTCCTGTTTCCAGTGGGTATGTGTTTCCAGTGGGTATGTGCCTGTTTCCAGTGGGTATGTGTTTCCAGTGGGTATGTGTTTCCTGTTTCCAGTGGGTATGTGTTTCTAGTGGGTATGTGTTTCCAGTGGGTATGTGTTTCCTGTTTCCAGTGGGTATGTGTTTCTAGTCGGTATGTGAATCCTGTTTCCAGTGGGTATGTGTTTCCAGTGGGTATGTGTTTCCTGTTTCCAGTGGGTATGTGTTTCCAGTGGGTATGTGTTTCCTGTTTCCAGTGGGTATGTGTTTCCAGTGGGTATGTGTTTCCAGTGGGTATGTGTTTCCTGTTTCCAGTGGGTATGTGTAACCTGTTTCCAGTGGGTATGTTTTTCTAGTGGGTATGTGTTTCCAGTGGGTATGTGTTTCCTGTTTCCAGTGGGTATGTGTTTCTAGTGGGTATGTGTTTCCAGTGGGTATGTGTTTCCTGTTTCCAGTGGGTATGTGTTTCTAGTGGGTATGTGAATCCTGTTTCCAGTGGGTATGTGTTTCCAGTGGGTATGTGTTTCCTGTTTCCAGTGGGTATGTGTTTCCAGTGGGTATGTGTTTCCAGTGGGTATGTGTTTCCGGTGGGTATGTGTTTCCAGTGGGTATGTGTTTCCAGTGGGTATGTGTTTCCTGTTTCCAGTGGGTATGTGTACCCTGTTTCCAGTGGGTATGTTTTTCTAGTGGGTATGTGTTTCCAGTGGGTATGTGTTTCCTGTTTCCAGTGGGTATGTGTTTCTAGTGGGTATGTGTTTCCAGTGGGTATGTGTTTCCTGTTTCCAGTGGGTATGTGTTTCTAGTGGGTATGTGAATCCTGTTTCCAGTGGGTATGTGTTTCCAGTGGGTATGTGTTTCCTGTTTCCAGTGGGTATGTGTTTCCAGTGGGTATGTGTTTCCTGTGGGTATGTGGTTCCTGTTTCCAGTGGGTATGTGTTTCCTGTTTCCAGTGGGTATGTGTTCCCTGTTTCCAGTGGGTATGTGTTTCCAGTGGGTATGTGTTTCCTGTTTCCAGTGGGTATGTGTTTCCAGTGAGTATGTGTTTCCTGTTTCCAGTGGGTATTTGTTTCCAGTGGGTATGTGTTTCCAGTGGGTATGTGTTTCCTGTTTCCAGTGGGTATGTGTTTCCAGTGGGTATGTGTTTCCAGTGGGTATGTGTTTCCAGTGGGTATGTGTTTCCTGTTTCCAGTGGGTATGTGTTTCCAGTGGGTATGTGTTTCCAGTGGGTATGTGTCCCTGTTTCCAGTGGGTATGTGTTTCCAGTGGGTATGTGTCCCCTGTTTCCAGTGGGTATGTGTTTCCAGTGGGTATGTGAATCCTGTTTCCAGTGGGTATGTGTTTCCAGTGGGTATGTGAATCCTGTTTCCAGTGGGTATGTGTTTCTAGTGGGTATGTGAATCCTGTTTCCAGTGGGTATGTGTGGTCCAGAGTCAGAGCTTTACTACAACACCAGACCGGCACAGAAAACCTGCAACCAAACTGAGTAAAAAAAATGTGTGATGGTCCTCTCTCTGCCTCTCCCTCCCTGTCTTTCTCTCTTTCTCTCTCTTTCTTTCTCTTTTTCTCTCGTCCCCACTTTCTTTCTCTCTCTCTCTCTCTCTCTCTCTCTCTCTCCGTCTCTGTCAGGCGTGTGATAGAGATGTTCAGTGTGGGTTTGGTCTATGCTGTGCTGTCAGCCTGTGGCTTAGGGGACTGCGGATGTGTATACCACGAGGGGAAGAGGGGGACGAGTGCCACCCCTTCAGTCACAAGGTGAGGAACACACACACACACGCAAACACACCACACACACAAACACACATGCATATGCTTGATGGCACGTACTGGCTGGCACACGCACTCACACATGCGCAAACACTCACACACGCCGGTATACACACACAAGCGCAAGCACACACACAAACACACAGAAGTGCACATAAACACACATATGCACAAACATACACACACAGTTATTGCTTAGGATGATAACTTCAGAAGTTATTGACTTGTTTTCATCATGAATCAAACCAATGGAAGTAATACGTCACTTTGATCGTCTGGAGATCGGCTCAGCCTCCAGCCGGGTTAGTTCACTCCACAAAGTTTATCTCTGGGAATTGACAACTGAATGGTTCTCCATTTCCCATAGGAATTGTTCCATGATCTCTGGTGGCGTTTGACCAAGTCTGTTCATTTAGTCCATAGAGCTGTTGGCTCAATGTGATTTAATGGATCCTAAGGGAGAAGTTGAATCAAATGTAGATCATGTATTTTTCTTCCAGGTGCCCTATCCAGGAAAAAGACAGCATCACACCTGTCCATGTCTTCCTCATTTGGTCTGTACCAGCTACACAGGTAGCACATACAGGTGTACCAAAGACTTCAAAAACCTAGACTTTTGATGACAGAGGAGGAAGAAGAGGAGAAAAATGGGAAACAATGACAGCAGCACATTCAATCACACACGACCTTCACTCTTTTCCCTCTACTTAGTCCCTCAATCACACATGACCATCACTCTTTTCCCTCTACTTAGTCCCTCAATTACACACAACCTTCACTCTTTTCCCTCTACTTAGTCCCTCAATCACACACGACCTTCACTCTTTTCCCTTTACTTAGTCCCTCAATCACACACGACCTTCACTCTTTTCCCTTTACTTAGTCCCTCAATCACACACGACCTTCACTCTTTTCCCTTTACCTAGTCCCTCAATCACACACGACCTTCACTCTTTTCCCTTTACTTAGTCCCTCGATCACACACGACCTTCACTCTTTTCACCCTACTTAGTCCCCCAATCACACATGACCATCACTCTTTTCCCTTTACTTAGTCCCTCAATCACACACGACCTTCACTCTTTTCCCTCTACTTAGTCCCTCAATTACACACGACCTTCACTCTTTTCCCTCTACTTAGTCCCTCAATCACACACGACCTTCACTCTTTTCCCTTTACTTATTCCCTCAATTACACAGAACCTTCACTCTTTTCCCTTTACTTATTCCCTCAATTACACACGACCTTCACTCTTTTCCCTTTACTTAGTCTTTGTTATATATACTATAGGAACTGTTATATTTCATGAGAATATATAACATCTGTAAATACCACCTCACTGTGCCCCACTGGCCTCCAAAGACATGCCAAGACAATATATACATGCTAAACTGTGCCAAGAAAGATACATAGCTAAATGTTTTCTTTTTTTAATGTATGTACCAATTGCAGACTATAGTTTTAATACACAGGCCTGTCAAAAGCTTAATGCAAATCATAATAATATATATATATATACGGTTGAATTCATATGCAAATGTAATGTTTTTATTTATGATCAACATTTTTGCAAATTAAACTCACTGTATCATACCACTGTATCATACCACTGTATCATACCACTGTGAAAAATATGTACTTACACTGTGTGTTGTGTCTGTTGTTGTTATGTAAGTAATTATGTAAGTTATATATATACTGAACAAAAATATAAACTCAACATGCAACAATTTCAATGACTTTACTGAGTTACAGTTCATATAATGAAATCAGACACTTTAAATAAATAAATTAGGTCCTGGGTGGGCCTGGGAGGGCATAAACCCACCCATTGGGGAGCCAGGCCCAGCCAATCAGAATGAGTTTTATTACAAACAGAATACTCCTCAGTTTCATCAGCTGTCCGGGTGGCTGGACTCAGACGAAGCCAGATGTAGAGGTCCTGGGCTGGTTACACGTGGTCAGCGGTTGTGAGGACGGTTGAACGTACTGCCAAATTCTCAAAAACGACATTGGAGGTGGCTTATGGTAGAGAAATTAGCATTAAATTCTCTGGCAACAGTTCTGGTGGACATACCTGCAGTCAGCATGCCAATTGCGCGCTCCCTCAAAACTTGTGGCATTGTGTTGTGTGACAAAACTGCACATTTTAGAGTGGCCTTTTATTCTCTCCAGCATAAAGTACTGCTGTTTAATGAGCATCCTGTTTCTGTTTCTTGATATGCACCTGTCAGGTGGATGGATTATCTTGGAAAAGGAGAAATACTAACTGGGATGTGTATAAAAAAAAATATGCACAAAATTTTAGAGAAATCTGTTTTTTTGTGCATACGGTATGGAACATTTCTGGGGATCTTTAATTTCAGCTCATGGGACCAACACTTTACATGTTTTTTTTGTTTAGTGTAATATCTTATCTCTTAGTGAAAGTCCATACCTCTTTGTTTTACTTGAGTATCACGTGGCCGTAATCAGCCTCTTAAAAAAAAAAAAAAAACTGGAGCCCTTGCCTTTCATATGACTGAAACATGTGACAATCAATGTCAAATGAGTCCGTAACTAAGGTTGTATTCAACATATGTTGTGGCCATAGAAACATAATTGGGAACAAAGAGATTGTCAATACAAGTCGTGACTCTGACTCAGAAAACAGTTTTAGTGATATATTCATAGCTGCGTTCTGTTTGTTAACAATGTTTTCCCAGCCAATCAGTCAATTAGAAAGCGTCATAATTAAGCACTGTACTGTCCCTTGGACATTCCTCATAATCATCATCATCATCATCGTCATTTGGCTCCCGGGTGTCGCAGCGGTCTAAGGTGCTGCATCTCAGTGCAAAGGGTGTCACTACAGTCCCTGGATCGATTCCAGGCTGTATCACATCTGGCTGTGATTGGGAGTCCCATAGGGCAGCGCACAATTGGCCCAGCGTCGTCCGGGTTTGTCTGGGGTAGGCAGTCATTGTAAATAAGAATTTGTTCTTGACTGACTTGCCTAGTTAAATAAAAGAATATTAGCGTTTTGATTTATAATGTGGAGGATGCCATCCCAAAGCAGTATATATCCTTTCAAGGGTTCGAATTGTGTCCTGCACATCATCTTTATGCTGTTGTTTTAAATGAGAAAAGAAACAAGCATTTTCATCTTTAAACTGGTTCAAATGTGATCTTTAAATGTTTTGTCAGAGACGACCTCTACTACACCTTCAGACATTCTGTTTAAGGTACTGATAACCAATGCCCGATTACAGACCAATTGTTCATTACTGATGTAGATAAACTTGTGCTGGTCAGTCAATATTCTGTTTATTCATATATATTCTTCATATATTGCTGTGTTGTTGTTGAACGCTGTTATCAAATAACTTTGGCAACGGCAAGCTCGTCTACTTTCCAAATGGAAACATGGGACATTTTGATAAGATTATGCAAAGGTACATTCAGCATTACTTAGTCCCCATATAGGGTGCAGTGAAATATGTTGCTATAGAGGGTACGACGCCCCCAGGAGCAAATTAGGCTTAACGACAGATATTCTCTCCTTGTCGTCTCACGTTTCACAAAACAGTGATTGAGTTACGTTATTAGCCTAAATTATGACTATGCAATCTATTCATCACATAAAGAATGGTAGCCTATCTTACATACGTTTTTGCTATGATAGATGCACGCAATCCTTTAATATAAAAGTTAAATTTTATGGTGAAAGAAAAGAGCTTCCCTAAACTTGAAACTCACGTGCCGCCTACGCATGTCGGCATTTGAAGTCTGCCTTGTGATTTGATCATGTGTATTACGCGCCTATTTCACGTTGCACTGAATGTGCGGTTCCACAAGTAAGTGAGACAATATATACGACGAGGTTGGGTAATGGTCGACACTATACACCGAGTTACAAAACACGCAATTTACCTACCTCATCCCCATACTGTTTATATTTATTTACTTTTCTGCTCTTTTGCACACCAGTATCTCTACCTGTACATGACCATCTGATCATTTATCACTCCAGTATCTCTACCTGTACATGACCATCTGATCATTTATCACTCCAGTGTCAATCTGCAAAATTGTAATTATTTGCCTACCTCCTCATGCCTTTTGCACACAATGTATATAGACTCATTTTTTTCCTACAGTGTTATTGACTTGTTTATTGTTTACTTACATGTGTAACTCTGTGTTGTCTGTTCACACTGCTATGCTTTATCTTGGCCAGGTCGCAGTTGTAAATGAGAACTTGTTCTCAACTAGCCTACCTGGTTAAATAAAGGTTAAATTATTATTTATTTTTTTAATTAGGAACACCGGCTCTTTCCATGACATAGACTGACCAGGTGAATCCAGATGAAAGCTATGATCCCGTATTGGTGTCACTTGTTAAATCCACTTAAATCAGTGTAGATGAAGGCGAGGAGACTGGTTAAATAATCATTTGTAAGCCTTGAGACAAATGAGACATGGATTGTGTATGTGTGCCATTCAGAGGGTGAATGGACAAGACAAAAGTTTGAAGTGCCTTTGAACGGGCTATGGTAGTAGGTGCCAGGCGCACCGGTTTGAGTGTGTGAAGAACTGCAACGCTTATGGGGTTTTCACGCTCATCAGTTTCCCGTGTGGATCAATAATGGTCCACCACCCAAAGGACATCCAGCCAACTTGACACAGATGTGGGAAGCATTGGAGTCAACATGGGCCAGCATCCCTGTGGAACCCTTTTGACACCTTGTAGAGTCAACATGGGCCAGCATCCCTGTGGAATCCTTTTGACACCTTGCAGAGTCAACATGGGCACAGCATCCCTGTGGAACCCTTTTGACACCTTGTGGATTCAACATGGGCCAGCATCCCTGTGGAACCCATTTGACACCTTGTAGAGTCAACATGGGCCAGCATCTGTTAGTAATTAGATATGTAGATGGGTGAGCCGGTCAAGGATCGATTCAGACTAAGTAGTAAATTTTATGACAAGTAAACAGTTTATTCAGAGTGAAAATATGTAGTACAGCGTAATTACGGCTCTTCCGTTAGTTCGTGTGGAACGGCAGGCAGAGAGCGCGTAAACAGTCAGCACAGCCCTTATATACGTCACAGGAAGTAGGTTGACTCTAGGAAGATCGGATCTCCGGATTGGTTCAGCTGGTTGTAGTCTGTAGTCTTCCGCCATTGGCTCAGTTGTCTGTCCGTCATCGTAGAATCTTCTTCGGGCACACAGTGTTCGGTTACATAGGAGATTATGTGTGTAATGTGGGAGCTATCCTGTAGGGGACCCCACAGGCTTTACTGTGAGTTGTAGCCATGTAATTAGCAGTAAGTTAGTCACCTGCATACGAAATAGCAATTCCTTACAAAACCCTCTCTTCACGTCTCACCAGAGACGTGACACAACCTAACTGGATCCAGACACAAAGAGAAACTTCTCCCAAAAGGACTATGAAATAAGGCACGGTATTAAACAGAAATAGATATTTATGTATTACCATCATGTTCTCCATTCAATCCCACTATGTACTAAGTTGGCTTACAACCCTCATTTAACAGAGCGGAGAACAGCTCAAAATAAAAGTAAAATGATTGTCCACATTAGCCCACTTTTTCCAGCAGGAAAAAGTTGTGATACCCTCTCTTCACATCTCCTAAGAGATGTGATATAGTCCAGATACATTACTCCAAGCAAAAACGAAGACATAATCCAAAAAGGAAAAATATCCTAAACTAGGTATGTCTATCCGGAAATGGCCCACAAAGAAAAATAATTTCCCCCTCTTCCCATCCCAGATGGGACACGACATACAATGGAGAAGCTTAATCAATAAAAGCAACTGGATCCCCCTCCTTACTCCTGCTAGGGTGTCACTCAATTATCCTTTATTTCAGCAGTCATAGCATTTCATGAAAATAATAAAAAGTTTATTACTAATAACAAGTTATATATGCCTTTGTTGTATGCCTTTGTTCCCCCCAAGGGTGTCACTTATCAAAAACAGGATAAAACTTTATTGTTATTGACATGTAAGATGTAGGATAAAACTTTGGTCATGGAAAACAGAGTAAAGAATTATTAGAAACCATCTGGTCCTCTCAGCTACTCCTATCCTGTACCAGGTGGTACCAGTCCCATCCTCCCCTGAAAGCATGCGTCCGTATCAGCATCGCCAACTGGAGCATCAAGCAAAGGCATATGCCTGAAGCCCTCACCACATCTGTAACAGACTTCTCAAAACACGGTATGATGCAAGCAGCACATCACATCAATAACAAATAATACAAGAATTAGGGTCAGAAATCCAGTAACCATCATACCAGTGCACTTACCAAACCAGGCCAAGAGAACAGACTCCTCCACCCCCCCCCCCCCCCGTGGACCTCATCTTAGCAGACAGTGCATCAAGCCCGCCTTAGATTGTGAAGTTTAAAAACTATCATCTGGACTGGTATTATTAGGAATATATGTGCAACATTGTTTACCGAACATCTTGCAGACGTCCCCCTGACTGGCAAGACGCATATTCAAGGCAAATCTATTCTGTCTGGAAACCCCAAATGTGGCCTCAAGCTGTTCAGACATACTAGTGAGTGCATCACGGGAGTAATTCACAAAACGCTGTTGATTATAGTAGATATAATTAATCCATGCAGTCTGTCTAGCATCCACCATGGCTGGACCCATAGTAGGTAGTAAGTGCCAGAGTCCATCATTCCTACCCAAGGCCTGAAACTCATGAGGAACCCCCACTGGCACTCCCAACAGGTTAGTGTGTATGTCAACTACATCCTCTGTCTATGGAGCACTACTACATCTATGTCTCCCATGGGATGGCATGTTTTCAGGTCCCCTGGTTACAGAACTCAGCAGCTGTTCAGCAACAACATCAACAATGGTCAGTGGAATTATCAAACTGGTCAGACCACACGTACCTTGCCATTCTCCTCTAAGAATGGGTCTCAGCCCTCTTTTGGCTCCACTCATCCAACATACATCAGCCAGACCACTAGTTTGGTTTAGGCCTGTAACTGGCCAAGTGGAATTAATGGTTATGTTACTCCTGCAATCAGCTTCAGGCAATCTCCCATAATCAATGCCATTACCTGTACCCGTGATGCACTCGTAATTGCCCCCATATGCCTCAACACCCCAAGAGGCCCGATGAGGAGGTACTGCAGGAAACACAAGGCTCAAAGAGGAGCAGAGGGTTGAATTGGGCTTAACCTGGTAAAAACTTCTCAAAATACACAACCACCCCTCTCCTTCTCCTACAGCAAATGGGTGTAGCCAGAACAGGTCTAGCATAACTTCAAATAATACAGTCCTTTCTTCTCAGGGTTTTAGCTGTGTACCTCATATAAGACAGCCACAAATTGTCCCTACTATCAAAACCAGTCTCAGTTTCTAATTGATCCATAGCCGAATAGTCTCTAACATTAATTACCTGAATGGTATTTTTAACACAGTGGTGGTAGAGGAGTGTGTCCGGTTACCTCTGGTCTTGGCAGTACCTTAATAGAAAACACACCCATCATGTCTGTCCTCGTCCTTTGTAGTCCGAGGGTGTGAGTGCCTGCATCAGAGAGCTTAATAGTTTTGATGGTTAGTAGGATTTCATCACCTTTACAAAGTTCAACATTGCTCCCAGGTTTCCCCATATCATGGAAAACCTATCCACCCTTGTGGGATCCTCCATGCTATAAGGATACCCTCTTCTCCAATCCTAGAACTGTCAAGTCGGTTACCGTGTAATCTCTATTCTAACTTCTTATCTACCCAGATCTAGGGATCTCTTATGCTTATTTTGGAACAAAATACACATCCCTTAGCCAGAGCCAGACACATCTTCACTTCTATGAACAAAAACAGGGGTGATAGGACAGGTAGGGTTACTTCATTCGAGAGTTGGCCCCGGAATTCTGTTAATTCCAGTTCTTCTCCCGAACTCTGTTTATTGTCCGACAGTGAAAAATGTCTTACCCTTCCGCCGTGCGATATGAATCTGGGTAGCTCTTTCAGCTAGCTGTCACCAGGGGTCTTCTATGGTCCCCAAGCCTCTGGGACTGGATTGAGTGACTTCACCTGTAGTTCACCTGTAATGCATAAAATCCTGGACATACAGGCTTGGTTAACAAACAATTTCTCATATGTTTTATCTGATTATATCTTTAACTTCTATTCCCAATTGTTAGCTTACATTTTTTTTTTATTAGTTTCTTATCCAATAAGCCCCATCCTATCCTAGACCACAATTTACCCATCCCCCTTTTGATACCTGACTCTGCCCAGGTATCAACCTTACCTACTCTAAATAATGACTTAGGTAAGATTAGTATATTATCTTTATGTCTGACATCATCATGAAGGAGCCCCTTTTAGTTTTCCACATGTCCAATTCTCCCTTGGGCGTCAATCCAGTACCAATTCCCTGTCAAGTTTCTTATCTACTTAAGAACTATCTGCGCTACTTATATATTTTCTTAAATATATATTTACCAATTTAAACCTTTTCTCTCATATTTCTCAAATACCACTAAGCTTCTAACTGTTTGACTTTATCCAAAATCATGTCTATGAGTGTCAATCTCTAAAGTCCTTACATTTCCTTAATCAACCTAACAATAATCCTAAATCATCACAGATGTCCTATATACCTGTTAAATTTAATACTATTTTTTTTTTTTTTTTTTTTTTTTTTAAACCCCTAATGGTCAAAAAAAAATCAAAACAAATGCTTATCATATCAAAATCCTTCCTTCAAGGACTCTCAGTATTCTATCTGACAATAACATGAATTTAATATATGTTGCAGAGTGCAGAATTCCTTGTCTACAGTGATTTATCACCCCGAAGAACTGAAACTTATTTTTCTATTTAATTCCCTGCCCTATTGGCTTAATATATATCCTATCCTAACCTCCTATTCTAAACTCCTTTATAATGAATTTACCTTAAAACTAGTATCTCAATATGACCACATTCATTATACCAATGACTCTCCCCTAAGGCTGATCAGACCTTAGAAGACAGTCATGATAAGGTCCATGAGTCAACCCGCCCTTTTACATTCAAGTTCTACACCACATTAGACATATTAAAGAACCCTTTATCCTTAAAATCCAAATTCACTTGTGTAATTTAAAACTCATAAAATAAAAACTCATAAAGTTCCATATTTAAGCGTGTCTCTTTAAAATACCTTTGCACCAAAACAAATAGTCCTAACAAATGTTTTATGTGTATATATTTGCAAACCTTAATGATTAATCAAAACTTCCAGGCCTTTCCAATTTGGTCATTTATGGCCTCATTCTCCCCAAGATTATAATCCCTGATATTTAATAAAAATAACGTATTTTCCCTTGGCTCCTTCAACTCACATTTACATCTCAATAAAACAAAACACCATCTGCGTGTTCCTCAAGGAAAAACAACTTGCCCCTGTTACGTATGTCTACGTATCAAGGGAAATGTTCAAATAACCAAATTCAACCTCGCTAGTTTACCGAAACATGTACAATGTTTTACCATAGAGGTTGCTTTTCACCATTAATACCCTGACACCGTTCCACATAATGGAAACAGTGCTCAAATTCACTGGTGCTATTCAAACGATCAAACCAAGAATCAACAACCATCAGAATCCACCATCACGATGTTTTATGACTCAGACATCCAATCCCTCTCTCTCACGGCCCAATTACAGTCCAAATAAACGCCACAAATCAATGATACCCACCCAGCGAATCAGCTGCTAGTTTTTAGCATCTTTCCTGACGATTTACATACTCCTTTTTTAAAAATGTATTTCGAAATGTTTATCATCTTCTGAAAAGTGACTCAACATTAACGCCCTTTGAAGGACACTAACCATTTTCTCTGTCACCCCCAGTCAAGACATCATTTCCGTGGCGACGGAAACCTCGCGAGTGATGTCATCAACAAGCGCTCAATCTTGACTCATTTCGCAACGATTTTCAACTCATTGTAAATAATGGTTGGCTGTCTGCAACAACAGTATTTCGGGTTCGATAAACCAAACCTAATTTATCACATCTGTTGAATCCTGATTTAGAGTTTACAACATCAATCAACATCTCTCAATTCGCTAATCTTATAAAAACATTTCGATGGACACAAATCTATCATAATTGTTCCCCGTTATTATTCAGAATTAATTTGATTTAAGTTACTGTCTCGTCTTTGAATTAACATTTTAATTACGACTCTTTTCCCAATGTATTATTCCCAACAAATCATTTAGTGAACAGACATCGCCTTGCATCAAAATCTCCGTTCTTATATTAAGTTGAATGAATTAGTCTTTCAATTTGAACCAAACAAACTATTTAAAACGTTCAGTTTATATCTTATACCAATACTAGTGACTATAACTTTCTCTGCAAAACAACCAGTTCAATTACAACCAAAAACTCAGACATATATAACTATTCTTTACACCTCAGCTGGGAACCGAAACCCGGCCTCCCACGTGGCAGGCGAGAATTCTACCACTGAACCACCAATGCTTATGGAACTGAGATTCTCCGCAAATAGACCCAATTTTCAGTTATCTGCATTTGTTACTCCGGCATCTGAACAACAGAAAACAGCACCAACCTAAACGCCCAAAGTTTTCCCTCAATCAGGATTCTCATCAATCTCGCTCCCTTCGTATCTGACCCCTACGTGATTTTTTCTTTTCTGCCTCTTTCTCTCTATGTAACCACCAACAATCTTAATGGAAACCATTACAACCACCTTGCATTTTCATATAAACAGTTACAAATAGACAAAACAAGACAAAACACACAATTACAGGTTATATCTCTGAACTCTTATTAATCGACCCCTATCAGACCGAACTAAGCGGAATTACTGGATAGAATTCAACTCTAGAATTCAACTCTATCCCCTACTGACCCCTATCGAATTAACAATATCAGAATTAATACACGTTCTCTCTGACCCCTATCAGCTTATCTTTATCATTGGACCTCTTATCAGACTGGACTTCGACCGAGTCGCGGGACACCCTCGGGCCAGGTTTAATGAATAGCAATTTGCTATCCCCTTACTGATATCTATCCCTAATCTCTATCGTGCTGACCCTTATCAAAATTATACACATGTCCGACCCCTATCGAAACTGAATTTATATATATGTTCGACCCCTATCGGAACTACAGGCCTCAAAAGTGATCCCTCATCATTGAAAGCTATCAGACTGCGCTGACCGGGTCACGGGACAAAATTACACAATCTATCCCCTCGGCGCCAGATTTAATGAATAGTAATTAACTATCCCCTACTGATATCTCATCAATGATTTATATCACACCAGCCGTCGCTGGCTTGTTTCTACATATCTTCACTACACTGTTCTTTTCGACTCGTCAGCAAATTTATAAATTTACACAAGAATTCATACTTACTCGGAAATACTGATCAAAATTTAGACTGACTATACGACAATATGCAAAGTTTGATTTAACAGGTTTTGCTTACCTTATTTATGGTGCACCTTTAGATCAGTTTCCCGAGTTGAGCAGAATTGTTGTCCACCCCCCGAAAATCGAATCGTCCTTTCCACGAGCTCACCCCCTCTCTCATACCCAATCTGCTCGCTTCGACTGGACCGTTAGTTAACCATCCTCTGCGTACCAAGTTCTGTTAGTAATTAGATATGTAGATGGGTGAGCCGGTCAAGGATCGATTCAGACTAAGTAGTAAATTTTATGACAAGTAAACAGTTTATTCAGAGTGAAAATATGTAGTACAGCGTAATTACGGCTCTTCCGTTAGTTCGTGTGGAACGGCAGGCAGAGAGCGCGTAAACAGTCAGCACAGCCCTTATATACGTCACAGGAAGTAGGTTGACTCTAGGAAGATCGGATCTCCGGATTGGTTCAGCTGGTTGTAGTCTGTAGTCTTCCGCCATTGGCTCAGTTGTCTGTCCGTCATCGTAGAATCTTCTTCGGGCACACAGTGTTCGGTTACATAGGAGATTATGTGTGTAATGTGGGAGCTATCCTGTAGGGGACCCCACAGGCTTTACTGTGAGTTGTAGCCATGTAATTAGCAGTAAGTTAGTCACCTGCATACGAAATAGCAATTCCTTACACATCCCTGTGGAACCCTTTTGACACCTTGTAGAGTCAACATGGGCCAGCATCCCTGTGGAACCCTTTTGACACCTTGTAGAGTCAACATGGGCCAGCATCCCTGTGGAACCCTTTTGACACCTTGTAGAGTCAACATGGGCCAGCATCCCTGTGGAACCCTTTTGACACCTTGCAGAGTCAACATGGGCCAGCATCCCTGTGGAACCCTTTTGACACCTTGTAGAGTCAACATGGGCCAGCATCCCTGTGGAACCCTTTTGACACCTTGTAGAGTCAACATGGGCCAGCATCCCTGTGGAACCCTTTTGACACCTTGTATAATCCATGACCCTACAAAAAAAAAAAAAAATAGCTAGTTGTCCCTAATGGTTTGTACACCCAGTGTATATGCCGTTCCACAGACCTTTAAACCTAATATTGCAGTGATAATTAATGGTTGGGGTAATTTTTGTTTGTTTTTGCTGTTCTCCAAATAATAGTATAGAGTTTTTAAACTGTGTAGAAATGCAGTAAATGAGCTTCAACTTTCAAAAAAGTCCCCACTTTGACATATCCTGTTTATCTGAACTGACCCCCCTTTATACCCTAGGTTTATCTGAACTGACCCCCATACTCTAGGTTTATCTGAACTGACCCCCCCATATGACCCCCATACTCTAGGTTTATCTGAACTGACCCCCCCATACCCTAGGTTTATCTGAACTGTCCCCCCATACTCTAGGTTTATCTGAACTGACCCCCATACCCTAGGTTTATCTGAACTGACCCCCCCTAGGTTTATCTGAACTGACCCCCCATACTCTAGGTTTAGCTGAACTGAGGTTTCTGAACCCCCCCATACTCTAGGTTTATCTGAACTGACCCCCCATACCCTAGGTTTATCTGAACTGACCCCCCATACCCTAGGTTTATCTGAACTGTCCCCCCATACTCTAGGTTTATCTGAACTGACCCCCCATACTCTAGGTTTATCTGAACTGTCCCCCCATACTCTAGGTTTATCTGAACTGTCCCCCATACCCTGAACTACCCCCCCTAGGTTTATCTGAACTGATCCCCCATACTCTAGGTTTATCTGAACTGTCCCCCCATACTCTAGGTTTATCTGAACTGTCCCCCCCCATACCCTAGGTTTAGGAACTTCCCCCCATACTCTAGGAACTGTCTGAACCCCCCATACTCTAGGTTTATCTCTGTCCCCCATACTCTAGGTTTATCTGAACCCCCCATACTCTAGGTTTATCTGAACTGACCCCCATACTCTAGGTTTATCTGAACTGTACCCCCCATACTCTAGGTTTATCTGAACTGACCCCCCATACTCTAGGTTTATCTGAACTGACCCCCCATACTCTAGGTTTATCTGAACTGACCCCCCATACTCTAGGTTTATCTGAACTGACCCCCATACTCTAGGTTTATCTAGGTTTATCTGAACTGACCCCCCATACTCTAGGTTTATCTGAACTGACCCCCATACCTAGGTTTATCTGAACTGACCCCCATACTCTAGGTTTATCTGAACTGACCCCCCATACTCTAGGTTTATCTGAACTGACCCCCCATACTCTAGGTTTATCTGAACTGACCCCCCATACTCTAGGTTTATCTGAACTGACCCCCCATACTCTAGGTTTATCTGAACTGACCCCCCCCCATACTCTAGGTTTATCTGAACTGACTGACCCCCCCCATCTAGGTTTATCTGAACTGACCCCCCATACTCTAGGTTTATCTGAACTGACCCCCCTAGGTTTATCTGAACTGACCCCCCATACTCTAGGTTTATCTGAACTGACCCCCCTAGGTTTATCTACCCCCATACTCTAGGTTTATCTGAACTGACCCCCATACTCTAGGTTTATCTGAACTGACCCCCCATACTCTAGGTTTATCTGAACTGACCCCCCATACTCTAGGTTTATCTGAACTGTCCCCCCCATACTCTAGGTTTATCTGAACTGACCCCCCCCCATACTCTAGGTTTATCTGAACTGACCCCCCATACTCTAGGTTTAGGTTTATCTAGGTTTATCTGAACTGACCCCCATACTCTAGGTTTATCTGAAACTGAACTGACCCCCCATACTCTAGGTTTATCTGATACTAGGTTTATGACCCCCCATACTCTAGGTTTATCTGAACTGACCCCCCATACTCTAGGTTTATCTGAACTGACCCCCATACTCTAGGTTTATCTGAACTCTGAACTGTCCCCCCATACTCTAGGTTTATCTGAACTGACCCCCATACTCTAGGTTTTATCTGAACTGAACCCCCCATACTCTAGGTTTATCTGAACTGTCCCCCATACCCTAGGTTTATCTGAACTGTCCCCAACATACTCTAGGTTTATCTGAACTGACCCCCCATACTCTAGGTTTATCTTAACTGGTTTTCCCCCCATACTCTAGGTTTATCTGAACTGACCCCCCATACTCTAGGTTTATCTGAACTGTCCCCCCATACTCTAGGTTTATCTGAACTGACCCCCCATACTCTAGGTTTATCTGAACTGACCCCCCCCCATACTCTAGGTTTATCTGAACTGTCCCCCCCCCCAGGTTTACTCTGTTTATCTGAGGTTTACTGACCCCCATACTCTAGGTTTATCTGAACTGACCCCCCATACTCTAGGTTTATCTGAATCTGACCCCCCATACTCTAGGTTTTTATCTGAACTGACCCCCCATACTCTAGGTTTATCTGAACTGACCCCCATACTCTAGGTTTATCTGAACTGACCCCCCATACTCTAGGTTTATCTGAACTGACCCCCATACTCTAGGTTTATCTGAACTGTCCCCCCATACTCTAGGTTTATCTGAACTGACCCCCCCCTAGGTTTATACTCTAGGTTTATCTGAACTGACCCCCCATACTCTAGGTTTATCTGAACTGACCCCCCATACTCTAGGTTTATCTGAACTGACCCCCATACTCTAGGTTTATCTGAACTGACCTAGGTTTATACTCTAGGTTTATCTGAACTGACCCCCCATACTCTAGGTTTATCTGAACTGACCCCCATACTCTAGGTTTATCTGAACTGACCCCCATACTCTAGGTTTATCTGAACTGACCCCCCATACTTTATCTGAACTGACCCCCATACTCTAGGTTTATACTCTAGGTTTATCTGAACTGACCCCCATACTCTAGGTTTATCTGAACTGACCCCCCATACTCTAGGTTTATCTGAACTGACCCCCATACTCTAGGTTTATCTGAACTGACCCCCATACTCTAGGTTTATCTGAACTGACCCCCCATACTCTAGGTTTATCTGAACTGAACCCCCCATACTCTAGGTTTATCTGAACTGACCCCCATACTCTAGGTTTATCTGAACTGACCCCCCATACTCTAGGTTTATCTGAACTGACCCCCATACTCTAGGTTTATCTGAACTACCCTAGGTTTATCCCCCATACTCTAGGTTTATCTGAACTGTCCCCCCATACTCTAGGTTTATCTGAACTGTCCCCTGAACTGACATACTCTAGGTTTATCTGAACTGTCCCCCCATACTCTAGGTTTATCTTAACTGGTCTGAACTTACCCCCCCCCCCATACTCTAGGTTTAGCTGAACTGACCCCCATACTCTAGGTTTATCTGAACTGTCCCCCCATACTCTAGGTTTATCTGAACTGACCCCCATACTCTAGGTTTATCTGAACTGACCCCCCATACTCTAGGTTTATCTGAACTGACCCCCATACTCTAGGTTTATCTGAACTGACCCCCATACTCTAGGTTTATCTGAACTGACCCCCATACTCTAGGTTTATCTGAACTGACCCCCATACTCTAGGTTTATCTGAACTGACCCCCCCCTGAACTGACCCCCCATACTCTAGGTTTATCTGAACTGACCCCCATACTCTAGGTTTATCTGAACTGACCCCCATACTCTAGGTTTATCTGAACTGACCCCCATACTCTAGGTTTATCTGAACTGACCCCCCATACTCTAGGTTTATCTGAACTGACCCCCATACTCTAGGTTTATCTGAACTGACCCCCCATACTCTAGGTTTATCTGAACTGACCCCCCCCCCCATACTCTAGGTTTATCTGAACTGACCCCCCATACTCTAGGTTTATCTGAACTGACCCCCCATACTCTAGGTTTATCTGAATTGACCCCCCCCCATACTCTAGGTTTATCTGAACTGACCCCCATACTCTAGGTTTTATCTGAACTATTTAACTGAACTAGATTAGATGACAGACTGTTCTTTAACATTGTTCCTGAAGTCCCCCATATTTACTTTTGCTACATAGGTTTATCTGAACTGTCCCCCCATACTCTAGGTTTATCTGAACTGACCCCCCATACTCTAGGTTTATCTGAACTGACCCCCATACTCTAGGTTTATCTGAACTGACCCCCCATACTCTAGGTTTATCTGAACTGTCCCCCCATACTCTAGGTTTATCTGAACTGTCCCCCCATACCCTAGGTTTATGTGAACTGACCCCCATACTCTAGGTTTATCTGAACTGACCCCCCATACTCTAGGTTTATCTGAACTGTCCCCCCCCATACTCTAGGTTTATCTTAACTGGTCTGAACCCCCCCCATACTCTAGGTTTAGCTGAACTGACCCCCATACTCTAGGTTTATCTGAACTGTCCCCCCCCCATACTCTAGGTTTATCTGAACTGACCCCCATACTCTAGGTTTATCTGAACTGACCCCCATACTCTAGGTTTATCTGAACTGACCCCCCATACTCTAGGTTTATCTGAACTGACCCCCATACTCTAGGTTTATCTGAACTGACCCCCATACTCTAGGTTTATCTGAACTGACCCCCCATACTCTAGGTTTATCTGAATTGACCCCCATACTCTAGGTTTATCTGAACTGTCCCCCCCATACTCTAGGTTTATCTGAACTGTCCCCCCCATACTCTAGGTTTATCTGAACTGACCCCCATACTCTAGGTTTATCTGAACTGACCCCCCATACTCTAGGTTTATCTGAACTGTCCCCCATACTCTAGGTTTATCTTAACTGGTCCCCCCATACTCTAGGTTTATCTGAACTGTCCCCCCCCCATACTCTAGGTTTATCTGAACTAGGTTTATCTGAACCCCCATACTCTAGGTTTATCTGAACTGACCCCCATACTCTAGGTTTATCTGAACTGACCCCCATACTCTAGGTTTATCTGAACTGACCCCCCATACTCTAGGTTTATCTGAACTGACCCCCCCATACTCTAGGTTTATCTGAACTGACCCCCATACTCTAGGTTTATCTGAACTGACCCCCCATACTCTAGGTTTATCTGAACTGACCCCCCATACTCTAGGTTTATCTGAACCCCCCCCATACTCTAGGTTTATCTGAACTGACCCCCATACTCTAGGTTTATCTGAACTGACCCCCATACTCTAGGTTTATCTGAACTGACCCCCATACTCTAGGTTTATCTGAACTGACCCCCATACTCCCCCATACTCTAGGTTTATCTGAACTGACCCCCCCCATACTCTAGGTTTATCTGAACTGACCCCCCATACTCTAGGTTTATCTGAACTGACCCCCATACTCTAGGTTTATCTGAACTGACCCCCAAACTCTAGGTTTATCTGAACTGACCCCCCATACTCTAGGTTTATCTGAACTGACCCCCATACTCTAGGTTTTGAACTCTAGGTTTATCTGAACTGACCCCCATACTCTAGGTTTATCTGAACTGACCCCCATACTCTAGGTTTATCTGAACTGACCCCCATACTCTAGGTTTATCTCTGACCCCCAACTGACCCCCATACTCTAGGTTTATCTGAACTGACCCCCCATACTCTAGGTTTATCTGAACTGACCCCCATACTCTAGGTTTAGCTGAACTGACCCCCATACTCTAGGTTTATCTGAACTGACCCCCATACTCTAGGTTTATCTGAACTGACCCCCATACTCTAGGTTTATCTGAACTGACCCCCATACTCTAGGTTTATCTGAACTATTTAACTGAACTAGATTAGATGACAGACTGTTCTTTAACATTGTTCCTGAAGCATATTTACTTTTGCTACATATCCTGTTTATCTGAACTGTCCCCCCCATACTCTAGGTTTATCTGAACTGACCCCCATACTCTAGGTTTATCTGAACTGACCCCCCATACTCTAGGTTTATCTGAACTGACCCCCATACTCTAGGTTTATCTGAACTGACCCCCATACTCTAGGTTTATCTGAACTGTCCCCCCATACTCTAGGTTTATCTGAACTGTCCCCCATACCCTAGGTTTATCTGAACTGACCCCCCATACTCTAGGTTTATCTGAACTGACCCCCATACTCTAGGTTTATCTGAACTGTACCCCCCATACTCTAGGTTTATCTTAACTGGGAACCCCCCATACTCTAGGTTTAGCTGAACTGACCCCCCCATACTCTAGGTTTATCTGAACTGTCCCCCCATACTCTAGGTTTATCTGAACTGACCCCCATACTCTAGGTTTATCTGAACTGACCCCCATACTCTTAGGTTTATCTGAACTGACCCCCATACTCTAGGTTTATCTGAACTGACCCCCATACTCTAGGTTTATCTGAACTGACCCCCCCATACTCTAGGTTTATCTGAACTGACCCCCCCCCATACTCTAGGTTTATCTGAACTGACCCCCATACTCTAGGTTTATCTGAACTGACTCTAGGTTTATCTGAACCCCCCATACTCTAGGTTTATCTGAACTGACCCCCCATACTCTAGGTTTATCTGAACTGACCCCCCATACTCTAGGTTTATCTGAACTGACCCCCCATACTCTTGGTTTAGCTGAACTGACCCCCATACTCTAGGTTTATCTGAACTGACCCCCATACTCTAGGTTTATCTGAACTGACCCCCATACTCTAGGTTTATCTGAACTGACCCCCATACTCTAGGTTTATCTGAACTGACCCCCCCATACTCTAGGTTTATCTGAACTGACCCCCCATACTCTAGGTTTATCTGAACTGTCCCCCCCCAGGTTTACTGAACTAGGTTTATCTGAACTGACCCCCATACTCTAGGTTTAGCTGAACTGACCCCCCCATACTCTAGGTTTATCTGAACTGACCCCCATACTCTAGGTTTATCTGAACTGAGCCCCCATACTCTAGGTTTATCTGAACTGACCCCCATACTCTAGGTTTATCTGAACTGACCCCCCATACTATAGGTTTATCTGAACTGACCCCCCATACTCTAGGTTTATCTGAACTGACCCCCATACTCTAGGTTTATCTGAACTGACCCCCATACTCTAGGTTTATCTGAACTGTTCCCCCATACTCTAGGTTTATCTGAACTGACCCCCATACTCTAGGTTTATCTGAACTGACCCCCATACTCTAGGTTTATCTGAACTGACCCCCCATACTCTAGGTTTAGCTGAACTGACCCCCATACTCTAGGTTTATCTGAACTGACCCCCCATACTCTAGGTTTATCTGAACTGACTGACCCCCATACTCTAGGTTTATCTGAACTGACCCCCATACTCTAGGTTTATCTGAACTGACCCCCCATACTCTAGGTTTAGCTGAACTGACCCCCCATACTCTAGGTTTATCTGAACTGACCCCCATACTCTAGGTTTATCTGAACTGACCCCCCATACTCTAGGTTTATCTGAACTGACCCCCCCATACTCTAGGTTTATCTGAACTGACCCCCCATACTCTAGGTTTATCTGAACTGACCCCCATACTCTAGGTTTATCTGAACTGACCCCCCATACTCTAGGTTTATCTGAACTGACCCCCCATACTCTAGGTTTATCTGAACTGACCCCCCCATACTCTAGGTTTATCTGAACTGACCCCCCATACTCTAGGTTTATCTGACCCCCCATACTCTAACTGACTGACCCCCCCATACTCTAGGTTTATCTGAACTGACCCCCCATACTCTAGGTTTATCTGAACTGACCCCCCATACTCTAGGTTTATCTGAACTGACCCCCATACTCTAGGTTTATCTGAACTGACCCCCATACTCTAGGTTTATCTGAACTGACCCCCATACTCTAGGTTTATCTGAACTGACCCCCCATACTCTAGGTTTATCTGAACTGACCCCCATACTCTAGGTTTATCTGAACTGACCCCCATACTCTAGGTTTATCTGAACTGACCCCCCATACTAGGTTTATCTCTAGGTTTATCTGAACTGAACTGACTGACCCCCATACTCTAGGTTTATCTGAACTGATCTGAACCCCCCATACTCTAGGTTTATCTGAACTGATCCCCCCATACTCTAGGTTTATCTGAACTGACCCCCATACTCTAGGTTTATCTGAACTGACCCCCATACTCTAGGTTTATCTGAACTGACCCCCCATACTCTAGGTTTATCTGAACTGACCCCCCATACTCTAGGTTTATCTGAACTGACCCCCCATACTCTAGGTTTAGCTGAACTGACCCCACTGTGGCACAGACTAGTATCCAGATATATTTTGCTTTCTAGATTAGATGACAGACTGTTCTTTAACATTGTTCCTGAAGCATATTTACTTTTTGCTACAAAGGCGTTTTATATTTGCAACCACTTCACACTTCTTATCTGAAGTTGTGTTATCACGTAGTGCTCAAAATGGCACCCTGTGCCCTACATAGTGCACTACTTCTGACCAGAGGCATATGGGCCCTGTTCAAAAGTAGTGCACTATATAGGGGATAGCATGCCATTTTTGGACAATACCCATAGCTTTGACATTGTGTGCTGAAGGAGGGCATTAACATGGTCGATTGGCTGTGGGATTGGGTCCTGGTGTCCAGGATGACTGTATATAAGGCCTGGGTTCTCCTCCTTCTAACTTCACTCCCTCTGTCCCAAGAAGAACCAGAAGCAACTATGATGAACTGGGCTGTCCTCCTGTGTGCCTTAGTGGCCCTGTCCGAGTGTAATGTCAAGTAAGTTCTGTTCTTCTCTTCTCAGTCTGCATATTCTGTTTATTATTGTCAGCACCTGGCACCAGGTCCAATTCCTGGTACGTGTAATTGTAGTGAATAAAGTGGATTTGTGATTGTGATTGTGTGTTTTCAGGATCTCTCTGATCAAGGGGAAGACTGCCAGAGAGACCCTGATGGAGAAGGGTATATGGGAGGAGACCAGGCTGAAGTTCCCCTACAAACCTATGGCCAAGTTCTACCAGACTGGTGATGAGGCTATGACCAACGATGCTGATGTAAGGCACAGACAGAAGCAGTATGGTGAAATACTGTATTAGCCTGGTGACTGGTCCCACAATTGTTTTTGCTCTATAGCTAATGGCCATGGGATGTGTCTATACAGCGCAAACAGACCTGGGACCAGGCTAGTCTATAGGCTAAATGATTATCGTTTCAAAAATGTCCTTACATGTTGGATATTGTGACTGCATAGTTTGAACCCATTGGCTCTAGAGTTTGTGTTCTTGTTTAAATTAAATGTACACTGGCATAATCAGATGAACTATGAGTATATAGCCAGCCATGCTTCTTGGCATGTAACTAGCTATGTTGTTAGACAAATGTGTGTTTCTTCGTAGGACTCTGAAATGTTCACTAGTGTGACCCTGTCACCGTCTCCTTGTAGTTGTCCTACTACGGTGTGATTTCTATTGGAACCCCTCCCCAGTCCTTCAACGTCATCTTTGACACGGGCTCCTCCAACCTGTGGGTTCCCTCGGTCTACTGCTCCAGCCAGGCCTGCCGTGAGTATACCAGAGGCGTCTGTAGAATACTGTAGCATACCGTTGGCATTGGAGAATAGCTATATTTCAAAATTGTTTCTGAGTAGTCTCTTGTGACAAGAGTTGTAAAATACAGTTTCATATTGAGTACTTAGCCAGAGAATGGGAGACTTGGTTGTGGGGTTGAGGTTAGGGGCTGAGGGTTAACATCATAAGAGGGTTGGCTCAACACAGTTAAACAATAGAATAGGATTCATGCATTTTCTATTTTTTTTACATCGTCCCCTTAAGAGCGTGGATGGTAGCGAATAGATCACTACCAATGAATAAATGAACGTTTAGTTTTGCAATGGCACAGTATGTACTTGGTCTGTAATGAACATGTTCATGTTTTTAAAATGGTCTGTAATGAACATGTTCATGTTTTTAAATGGTCTGTAATGAACATGTTCATGTTTTTAACTGGTCTGTAATGAACATGTTCATGTTTTTAAATGGTCTGTAATGAACATGTTCATGTTTTTAAATGGTCTGTAATGAACATGTTCATGTTTTTAAATGGTCTGTAATGAACATGTTCATGTTTTTAAATGGTCTGTAATGAACATGTTCATGTTTTTAAATGGTCTGTAATGAACATGTTCATGTTTTTAACTGGTCTGTAATGAACATGTTCATGTTTTTAACTGGTCTGTAATGAACATGTTCATGTTTTTAAATGGTCTGTAATGAACATGTTCATGTTTTTAACTGGTCTGTAATGAACATGTTCATGTTTTAAAATGGTCTGTAATGAACATGTTCATGTTTTAAAATGGTCTGTAATGAACATGTTCATGTTTTAAAATGGTCTGTAATGAACATGTTCATGTTTTTAAATGGTCTGTAATGAACATGTTCATGTTTTTAACTGGTCTGTAATGAACATGTTCATGTTTTTAACTGGTCTGTAATGAACATGTTCATGTTTTTAAATGGTCTGTAATGAACATGTTCATGTTTTTAAATAGAGAATCATGCCAAATTCAACCCTGCACAGTCCAGCACCTTCACGTGGGCCAACAAGCCTGTTTCCATTCAGTACGGAACTGGCAGCATGACTGGGCGGCTGGCATACGACACTGTTTCGGTACGTAAATGTAGACATTACTGTGACACGTGTTTAATTGACACATTACATACAATGCAAACCCTCAAATAATCTTCCACTCAGCACCCGCCATCCCAAAGTGGTCCTGTTTTATATCATTACATGCTAAAAAAGTATATTAGATACAGACTCCAGTATAGACAGCAAAGAAATATAATTACTATTTTGGCTACACTCAATATGGGTGCTGGTGAACACGTCACCAAACAATAGACTTGAATGGGGAAATCCTATTCTAGTTGTTCTATTTCTATGGTGCCCAGTGACTGACGCTTGCCGTTGTATTTCCAGGTGGGCGGTATCTCTGTGACTCAACAGATCTTTGGTGCCAGCCAGACCGAGGCTCCCTTCATGGCCAACATGGTTGCCGACGGTATCCTGGGCCTGGCTTTCCCCAACCTGGCGGCCTCTGGGGCCACACCAGTCTTTGACAACATGATGAGTCAGGGCCTCGTTTCCCAGAACCTCTTCTCCGTCTACCTGAGCGGGTAACATAGTAACTGTAGAAATACAACTGGATGGGAGGTGGCCTTTTCTCTTAGCTGTGATATTAATGAAGCAAGAACGTATCCAGTGAATTCATATTTAATACAATTATACAACTGCTTTAAAATGGTCCTTGAAGAAAAGGTGACATCCATTTCAACATGTGTTGATGATTAAACAACCTTATTGACCTTTTGTCCTCGTCCAATAGAAACTCAGCACAGGGTAGTGTGGTGTCTTTCGGAGACATTGAGTCTAACTACTACACCGGACAGATCACCTGGATCCCCCTGTCCTCCGAGACCTACTGGCAGATCAACATGGACAGGTAGGTACACTAGTCCACACAGAGCCTATATCCTGGTCCATTATATATATATATCGCAGACATTTACATAAGTATTCATTGACTAAATGTTGCTGTGCACTTCAAGTTTATTTGCTCGCGACAAAAACCTAAAAACGTCAAGAAATATACATACCAAATACAGGAAGAACAGGTCAACTCAGCTAGTATTTGTCCTTCCAGCGTTACCATCAACGGCAACACAGTGGCTTGCAATGGTGGATGTCAGGCTATCATAGATACTGGCACCTCTCAGATCGTTGGGCCAACCACTGACATCAACAACATGAACAGCTGGGTCGGAGCCACTACTGACCAGTATGGAGATGTGAGTTACACGCACACACACACACACACACACACACACACGTGTCCAACTATAAGGCTTTTCACACTACTGAGCGGAACCAAGCCAAACCAAGCTGCACTAAGCTGCCTTGTTAGTTGTTGGAACGACCGTATTGTTGCAACGACCGTATTGTTGCAACGACCGGATTGTTGGAACGACCGTATTGTTGGAACGACCGTATTGTTGCTAAACCTATTTGGGTTGGGACCGGTGTGGTCGTGTGTAAATCTGTTCTTGATGTTTTCCCCCTCAATCACCACCTCCCCTTTGATTAACCACAGAATAAATGAGAACATGTTATTACTCCTCTCCTAGGCCACCGTGAACTGCAACAACATCCCCAACATGCCCGAGGTGACCTTCACTCTCAACGGAAACGCCTTCACCATCCCTGCCTCCGCCTACACCTCCCAGGTAGTCTCCTGAATGTTACATACAACCTAAATGACCCATCTGATCTTTAATCCTGATGTGTTTCAGAGCTCCTTCATCAGAACACATGTACATCTGAGGCTTAATCTTTCTTTAGATCCTAGAAGCAAAGGTCGTCACATGCCTGATTTTCCTCCTCTCTCTCTCTCTCTCTCTGTGTAGAACTCCAACGGCTGCATGACTGGTTTTGGTAACGGTGGAACTCAGCAGCTCTGGATCCTTGGAGATGTCTTCATCAGGCAGTACTATGCCATCTTTGACAGACAGAACAACAATGTCGGTCTGGCCCAGATCGCATAAGATATCTACTGTGAAATAAGTCTGGATTGAATCTAAGTCTTCCAGTAATGAATAGTAATATGTTATATACACGTGATTGTAGCACTAGAATTGGCATAGTTGGGGAAATGTTGTAGATTGTGAAATGTACACAGTTGCCAACTAATAAAAAACACTATATTCCCAATGCTAAAATGTGTGTTTGGTTGTCTGTAGCTCTTTCTCCCTGAAGTGAAACTGTCCTCTTGTGGAACCTCTTAATGTAAGAAAAATAATAGAATTCTATAGAATATAGATCTGGACATGGTGAAGGCAGGTAGGCCCAGAAACCACAGATAACCATCTCTTATAGGACTCGGGTATGCTCCGCCTCTAAGGGTTTTCTCCAGAGGAAACTGATAAAGACATGGTGATTGGATGACGGATAACCTGATGTCCAGATAGATACCGTATCGATCTCAGCACGTCAATAGAACCAGCTTGTTGAAAGACAGTCTGATATCAAACTCAAAAATAAATTCTGGTGCAGCGGATTCATACTTTATTTGTATGGTTTATAAGTCAAAATAGATATAAAAAAATCACCTTAAAGCTAGAATCTGTATCTGAAACAAAGTGGTCACCCCACCTCTGTTTGGGTAAAAAGCTGAGGGATGGGCCTAGAGAAATGTAACCACTCTCAAATGAATAGACAGAGCTGTGGATGCAACGACTGACCATCCCATGATATCAACACATCATCAACACGATGGCAAATCAAGCTTTAACTGGCGATAGCTGACACCCGCACAGCTGATGTTTTGGCGGTGTCGGAGGTGGAACTGTGTTTGAGCGGTCAAATCGGTGAGCAGCTGCTCTTGTGTCTGCGTGACAATGATCACACCCGTCCCACTCCTGTTAGAAGTTCAAAGCAAGAATATGTACGCTACTTAAGCAATAAGGCCCGTCGAGGTGTGGTATATGGCCAATATAAGGGTTGTTCTAAGCACGACACAACGCGGAGTGCCTGGACACAGCCCTTAGCCGTGGTATATTGGCCATATACCACAAACCCCCAAGGTGCCTTATTGCTATTATAAACTGGTTACCAACGTAATTAGAGCAGTAAAAATAAATGTTTTGTCATACCCGTGGTATACGGTCTGATATACCACGGCTGTCAGCCAATCAGCATTCAAGGTTCGAACCACCCAGTTTATAAACAGAAATAATGACGCTCAAATTTAAAAATAATTATCAGCCTAATTCGAGGTGTAGATTACATCTCACATTGCAGTGTTCAAACTTGTAAACAAAGCTGCGTGGGTTTTCTATTATTGTGACACCGTGCAGCCAATGGCGGTGTCCACCTTTAGGTATAATGCCCGGAGCCGCTTGTGGATTTGATAAACCTGTAGGCAGTTCCACCTCCAATACCGCAAAAAAAAAAAAAACTTTAATCATCGACTAAAGTGGATCTGATTGAATAGAGCCCTAAACCAGGTTGAGGTTATACAATGCAGGTTTTCAAACATTGGAGTTCTGGGATCATCAGAAAGATAATGGGGTTCAGCGTTGGTTGCTAGCCAGTGTGGAGTACACCACTGTCCCAGCAGGCTCTCTGTGTGAGTCGGTGCTTCTGGGACTGCGGAGTGTCTGTAGGTTAGCATACAGCTCAGTGGTATGGTTCTCATGAGGCTTGAAGTCCACTGTGGTGTAGACAATACTGCTCTCCTCCTGTAGGACATCCTGCATGTTACATATTTAAATGCACTTTTTCCTGTGTTTTCATAGTTTCATCAGCTGTTGTGCAATAACACTGAAACTAACACTGAAAGTGAGAACACATGTGATCAGTGCCATTTCCTGATAGTTTCTGGTTGAAAATACATTCTACACAGGACAGGACTTTCTAAAATCATCAGGTTTGCATGGGCAGGAGTGTCCCCACTTAGAACAATCCCAGAAAGTTCTATTGCTTGAGAAATGTATTTTTGCCCATTTTAATGAAAAATCTATTACAGTAAGGTACTTAATTCTTACGCACATATGTTTTGATGAGATAAAAACGGCAGCATTGGGACTTTAAGGTATACGTTATGAGTAGCAATACATATTTATAAACTGTTAAGCACGAGGCACACGACAGAAGACGTCAACAGGGAAAATGCATAATGGCAACGTCAAGTTCAAACACAATAATTATTCTTTGGTTGTTGTTTCTGGGACAAAAGACATTTGACACTGAGTCACAGAGACAAAGGTCCACCTTTAGCACTTACTGAGAGGATGTGTGCAGCTGAGTCACTGGAAGTTGCTCCACATTTCTCTGCGAAGAACGAGGTTATTACATCAATTTAAAAACAAAGAACAGACACAGTGCTATAATTATTATTATATATTTTGGCTGGCTAAAAAGGTCATAGCCTACGCATTTGAAAAATGATTTCAACATGAACAGCAATTCATCTATGAAACACTGAAGGTTTGTCCTCTTACTTTTCGTGATGATTTTGTGATGAACCACAACAAGGACTACTGAGCTGATCACAATCACCATAGCGATGCAAAGACCTGCAGCTAGTGGTAAACCAAAGCTCCAGGGAACACTACCAGGTGAATTAGACAGACATGACAACATATTAACATAGGCATTAAAACGCTCCCAGAAATATGATCAACTAGGAGGAATAATGAACCAGTGTTAGGGAGAGATTGCACCTGGGGCTGTCACTGTGGTCCTTGGTGAAAACAGGCCCAGAGGTGTCTGATGAGGAAGAGAAGACGAAGGGGCTGATGGTTGACCTGACCGGAGGTCGAGGGGATACTGGACCGCTACGTCGACCACTATCTAAACAGAGACTGAGTTTAATAAGCACTCATTTCAATACAGTTATGTTGTTATTTAAAAAAAGGTGACTTCCTCATCCTGTACAGATTTATTTGTCTTCAACACCGACTGGTTTACAATATCACAGTTCCTAGAATACAACAGAATAACTTTCGAACCCCAGATGAAACATCATATAAGATATGGTATGATTTATTTATGATCATTCTTACCAATCAGGAGGCTATAGTCTTTGTAGATATGATTCCATCCAATGGTGACAATAGCACACCTGTAGTCGCCAGTGTCCACTGGCTTTAAATTCCTTATCACAACGTCCATTCCACCGTTGTATTCGGTTGTGGATACTCTTCCCTCGTAGAAGTCGTTGACATATCCTCTGGTATTCACAATAACAGAAACTCCCCAAGGATATAGTTTAGAACAGAACTTCTCATAACCGTTGTAGAAAGGAGGAAAGACAAATCTCAGCAACGCTTGTCCATTCACCACCGTCCTCTGTTGTGCTTCCATCTCAGGGACATCTATCAAACAAACACACTAAGAAATTACAAACAAGCAGATCCCCCCCCCCCCCCCCACATGAAAAAATACTAGTTAACTATATCATATTATACAGTACTTACTATAGAAACATATTAAAATGTAAATAAACTTAACGATCACATTTACATAAGTATTCAGACCCTTTTCTCAGTACTTTGTTGAAGCACCTTTGGCAGCAATTACAGCATTGAGTCTTCTTGGGTATGACACTACAAGCTTGGTACACCTGTATTTGGGGAGTGTCTCCCATTCTTCTCTGCAGATCCTCTCAAGCTCTGTCAGGTTGGATGGGGAGTGTCGCTGCACAGCTATTTTCATGTTCGATCAGGTTCAAGTCCGGGCTCTGGCTGGGCCACTCGAGGACATTCAGAGACTTGTCCTGAAGCCACTCCTGTGTTGTCTTGGCTGTGTGTTTAGGGTTGTTGTCCTGCTGGAAGGTGAACCTTCACCCCAATCTGAAGTCCTGAGCACTCTGGAGCAGGTTTTCATCAAGGATCTCTCTGTACATTGCTCCGTTCATCTTTCCCTCTACCCTGACTAGTCTCCCAGTCCCTGCCACTGAAAAGCATCCCCACAGCATGATGCTGCCACCACCATGATTCAATGTAGTGATGGTATTGTTCTGGTTTCCACCAGAAGTGATGTTTTGCATTCAGGCCAAAGAATTCAATCTTGGTTTCATCAGATCAGAGAATCTTGTGTCTCATGGTCTGAGAATCCTTTTGGTGCCTTTTGGCAAACTCCAAGCGGGCTGTCATGTTCCTTTTACTGAAGAGTGGCTTCCGTCTGGCCACTCTACCATAAAGGCCACTGTGTTCTTGGGGACCTTCAATGCTGCAGAAATGTTTTGGTACCCTTCCCCAGATCTGTGCCTCGACACAATCCTGTCTCGGAGCTCCACGGACAATTCCTTCGAC
Source organism: Oncorhynchus nerka (assembly GCF_034236695.1). Classification (NCBI taxonomy): domain Eukaryota; kingdom Metazoa; phylum Chordata; class Actinopteri; order Salmoniformes; family Salmonidae; genus Oncorhynchus; species Oncorhynchus nerka. The sequence continues at coordinate 88,014,855 of NC_088402.1, read as the reverse complement.
CTCATGGCTTGGTTTTTGCTCTGACATGCACTGTCAACTGTGTGACCATATATAGACAGGTGTTTGCCTTTCCAAATCATGTCCAAATCAATTGAATTTACCACAGGTGGACTCCTATCAAGTTGTAGAAACATCTCAAGGAGGATCAAGTTGCATAGCAAAGGATCTTAATACTTATGTAAATAATGTATTTGAATAAATTTGCTCAAATAAAAAAGTATAAACTGTTTTTTTTATTCTGTGTAGATTGATGAGGAAAAAACATTTAATACATTTTAGAATAAGGCTGTAACGTAACAAAATGTGGAAAAAGTCAAGGGGTCTGAATACTTTCTGAATGCACCCTGCCCTTTCCCCATAACTTATTTTGTGCCACCCATAAGTGAGAGACCTACATGCCAAGTATAGAACATATTGTATTGTCTACAGCAGAGAAGAATCCATTCAGACCCCAGTTCTACCTACAGGTTATGGAAAATGTGCTCTTTTAAGCCTCGTTTCCATGGGCAGTTTGAAGTTTTTTTTTGCACATCTGATTAAAATCTGTTATTTTTCCTGCATTGTGAACAGCCAAAAAGCCATTTCAAGCCACCTTCCTACAGTGCCTTCAGAAATGAGTCATAACCCTTGACTTATTCCACATTGTTGTTTAACACCATGAATTCAAAACAGATGAAATATATATTTTTCCCTCACCCATCTACACGCAATACCTCATAATAAAAGTGAAAAGCTGTTTTAGATTTTTTTTTGCACATAAAAAAAATATATATATATTGAATTTACATAAGTATTCAGACCTGAGTCAATACATGTTAGAATCACCTTTGGCAGCGATTACAGTTGTGAGTCTTTCTGGTTAATTCTTTGCACACCTAGAATGTACAATATTTGCCCATTATTCTGTTCAAAATTCTTCAAGCTCTGTCAAATTGGTTGTTGATCATTGCTAGGCAACCATTTCAAAGTCTTGCCACAGATATTCAAGCAGATTTAAATCACAACTGTTTTAGGTTATTATCCTGCTGAAAGGTAAATTGTTCCCATGTCTGTTGGAAAGCAGACTGAACCAGGTTTTCCTCTAGGATGTTGCCAGTCCTCGGCTCTACTACGTTTATTTTTATCCTAAAAAACTCCCCAGTCCTTGCTGATGACAAGCATACCCATAACATGACGCAGCCAACACCATGGATTTGCCCCAAACATAAAGCATTGTATTCAGGACAAAGTTCATTTCTTTGCCACATTTGCAGTTTTACTTCAGTGCCTTGTTGCAAACAGGATGCCTATTTTGGAATATTTTGTATTCTGTACAGACTTCCTTCTTATCACTCTGTCATTTAGGTTAATATTGTGGAGTAACTAGAATGTTGTTGATCCATCCTCAGTTTTCTAATATCAAAGCCATTAAACTCTATAAACTGTTTTAAAGTCACCATTGGCCTCATGGTGAAATCCCTGAGTGGTTTCCTTCCTCTCCGGCAACTCAGTTAGGGAGGACACCTGTATCTTTGTAGTGACTGGGTATATTGATACACCACCTGAAGTGTAATAAATAACTTCACCATGCTCAAAGAGGATATTCAATGTCTGCTTTTTATTTTTACCCATCTACCAATAGGTGAACTTCTTTGCGAGGCATTGGAAAACCTCCCTGGACTTTGTGATTGAATCTGTGTTTGAAATTAAATGAACTGCTCGACTGAGGAACCTTAGAGCTAATTGTATGTGTGGGCTACAGACATGAGGTAGCCATTTAAAAATCCTGTTAAACACTATTATTGCACAGAGTGAGTCCATGCCATTACAAAGGCGTTGGATACTTATTCACTCAAGACATTTCAGCTTTTCATTTTAAATTCATCTGTAAACATTTCTTTAAAAAAAACACAATTTCACTGACATTATGGGGTAATATGCAGGCCAGTGACACACAATCTCAATTGAGTCCATTTTAAATTCAGTCTGTAACAAAACAAAATGTGGAAAAGGTCAAGGGGTGTGAATTATTTTTGAATGCGCTGTACCTAGCTAGCTCGTTAACTGCTGTGGATAACCAAAAAGGATTTGTTTTGAAAGTTGGATCATCTTTGTCCTTTGAGGCTTTAAACGTGTTTATACACTATGATTTTGAACATTACATTTAAGCAACTGTGAAACTTCCTGTCGTTACTATGACAACTAGCGTAGCCGTGTCAGCAAATGACTGCTGTCTGAACACACACACCTAATTTGGTCATTTGTAACTTGCTGTTCGGACAGTCAGTTGTCCAAAATAGATTTTGAAAACAGAACTGATTAGAGCATTAATGTCTGAAGTGTGAACAAGGATTTAGTATTTCTCCAGTAGGATTCCTGAAGGAGAAAGCCTCAATGCCAAAGATAATAATATATTTTTAAACACTACAGTAAACACTACAGTATACTACATTATTTTTTCATGTGGGTCTCTCGCAAATTTTATATATATATATATATTTTTTTTTACATCTTAAATGAGACAAAACTGGATAAAATCTCACCTAATAGAAGAATCATGAGAAAGAGAATGTTCATCTTCAGTCAAGTACTCACTGAGGCTGTGCAGCTGTCCCCACACATCCTAGTCACCAACCAAAAAAAGGCAACTGGAGTTCACAGGTCTTTTACTGTATTGTTCCGAGACCAGCCTTGTGATTCACTTCCTTCATTTGGGAAGGGGGGGGTGTCTCTCTAGCTTGTAATTTACAAGTTTCAGAACACTTATTATTGGCTTAGAGTAGAAGGATGATTGGTTGTACTGTTGTCACGGTACCAGCTCAGGTATCACAGTTTCAAGTAGTATCACAATACCTCTAGAATGTTTTTGTCATAGAAAAAACAAAATGATCTGGTCAAAATGAAAGCATAAGAAAACAAAATCACAATAAGGGAAGTGAAAGATCTGACAGGATGTAGTAATGTGGCAGCTAGCCTAGCGATTAGAGCACAGAGCCAGAAACCGAAAGGTCACTGGTTTGAATCTTTGCGTTAACTAGGTGAAAAATCTGTCGATGTGCCCTTGAGCAAGGCACTTAACCCTAATTGCTCCTGTAAATCGCTCTGGATAAGAGCGTCTGCAAAATGATTCATATGTAAATGTTGTGATTTATTTGGCATCAGCTTTTAGCTTATTCAGCAATTTTCATTTAAGCAAATCATGGAACAAAATGCTTCATATGCAAAAAGATATGTACAAATGACCAAATGATTAACCACTCCTTTTAAACCACAAATCACAATCAACCCTGTAGTCTGACAGTCCTCCGATCCTCCAGAGGCAGTCTTCACACAGTCCATTTTCATTTCTTCTTTTGTGACATTGTCTGGCAAGTCAAAGCAGGTGTTGAGGAAACCGCAGATCTTAAATAATTACAGAGTACGCCTACGTACCAAAATACACACTATTCCCTATTTAGTGCACCAGTTTTGAAGGGCCCTGGTCAAAAGTAGTGCACTATGTAGGAAATAGGGTGGCATTTCAGACACAGTCTAGATCATCCAACCGTGTGTAACTTTGTTCTTTAATGTACATCAACCCCTATTGATTAACCTAGAAGCGACGGGTACAATATTTAGAATTGACAAAAGCTTCTGTTTATAGATCTACTTAACAGTGAGAGTTCATCTATTCAACACTCCCACTATGAGTGATAGATCTACCAGCCACTAGAATCCTCTCTAGGGCTGCTTCTTTCATCCCAGGTATCTGAAGCACGGCACAGCTCCTAGAGAGTAGAGCAGTGGGTTATGGGTATCTGAAGCATGGCAGAGCTCCTAGAGAGTAGAGCAGTGGGTTCTGGGTATCTGAAGCACGGCAGAGCTCCTAGAGAGTAGAGCAGTGGGTTCTGGGTATCTGAAGCACGGCAGAGCTCCTAGAGAGTAGAGCAGTGGGTTATGGGTATCTGAAGCATGGCAGAGCTCCTAGAGAGTAGAGCAGTGTGTTCTAGGGGATGGACCTAGGCAAGACCCTGCCAAGATTTGCCAATCTTGATCGCATAATGAGTAGCTGTTTTGGATGATTTTACACAATGATTTTTAGATTCTCTGCAGTCTCGCTCGGGCCGATCCTGTCGAACCGATCCTGTCGAACCATGCTGGAGGTCACTGGTCATCGTGGTTCCACCGTACTAGTCCTGCACTACATACGGACATCAGGCAGCCAATAATAGACATCATACTAGGAGACAAGTCCGCAATCACAGAGAGCCATCCCTCCCGACTTCCATCCGTCCGACAGAGGGTCTTCTACTCATCGGTGAAGGTGATGACATCATACTGGATTCCCTGCTGTTGTAGCTGCTCCAGCTGTTCTTGTGTGGCCTCTGTATAGACCGTCTGGGTCTGTTGCAAGGCTGCATCTGCTACCGCTGGAACAGAGAGGGAGGGAGAGCAGGTAGTGTTAATAAACTGACAAGAGAACAACCACTTCAAGGTTCTCAACCTCCAGTTCTTGAGCCCTTTTGTTCCAGCCCGTCCCCTCTAAAACCATTGATTCAAATAATCAACAAATCCTGGTGTTACGTATAGAGAACATGAGGATTTGTATTTGAATAAGCAAGTCAGTTAAGAACAAATTCTTATTTTACAGTGACGGCCTACCCCGGTCAAACCTTCCCTTAACCCGGACGAAGCTGGGCCAATTGTGCGCCGCCCTATGGGACTCCCGATCACGGCCGGTTGTGATACAGCAGGGGATCGAACCAGGGTCTGTAGTGACGCTTTTAGCACTGAGGTGCAGTGCCTTAGACCGCTGCGCCACTCAGAAGCCCTCGGGATAACATGAACCAGGTGTTGCTACAGGGTTGGAAGGACTGAACCAGGTGTTGCTACAGGGTTGGAAGGACTGAACCAGGTGTTGCTACAGGGTTGGAAGGACTGAACCAGGTGTTGCTACAGGGTTGGAAGGACTGAACCAGGTGTTGCTACAGGGTTGGAAGGACTGAACCAGGTGTTGCTACAGGGTTGGAAGGACTGAACCAGGTGTTGCTGCAGGGTTGGAAGGACTGAACCAGGTGTTGCTGCAGGGTTGGAAGGACTGAACCAGGTGTTGCTGCAGGGTTGGAAGGACTGAACCAGGTGTTGCTGCAGGGTTGGAAGGACTGAACCAGGTGTTGCTGCAGGGTTGGAAGGACTGAACCAGGTGTTGCTGCAGGGTTGGAAGGACTGAACCAGGTGTTGCTACAGGGTTGGAAGGACCAGGTGTTGCTACAGGGTTGGAAGGACCAGGTGTTGCTACAGGGTTGGAAGGACCAGGTGTTGCTACAGGGTTGGAAGGACCAGGTGTTGCTACAGGGTTGGAAGGACTGAACCAGGTGTTGCTACAGGGTTGGAAGGACCAGGTGTTGCTACAGGGTTGGAAGGACTGAACCAGGTGTTGCTACAGGGTTGGAAGGACTGAACCAGGTGTTGCTACAGGGTTGGAAGGACTGAACCAGGTGTTGCTACAGGGTTGGAAGGACTGAACCAGGTGTTGCTACAGGGTTGGAAGGACTGAACCAGGTGTTGCAGACCGCGTATGAAGCAGACCGCGTGTATGAAGCAGACCGCGTGTATGAAGCAGACCGCGCGTATGAAGCGGACCGCGCGTATGAAGCGGACCGCGCGTATGAAGCAGACCGCGCGTATGAAGCAGACAGCGCGTATGAAGCAGACCGCGCGTATGAAGCAGACCGCGTGTATGAAGCAGACCGCGTGTATGAAGCAGACCGCGTGTATGAAGCAGACCGCGTGCATGAAGCAGACAGCGTGTATGAAGCAGACCGCGTGTTAACATACCAGTAACGGCAGAATGTTCAGCAACCTCCAGGTCCTCAGGACTGACCATCTGTTGTTCTGAACTGATGGGAAGATACTGGATCTGCCCGTCATGACTCAGGGCAATCTGCAAGACAGTTTGACAAACAGTTAACAATCTAACATACGGTTTTCAAACAATAGAGTAAGCAATGCACATACAGTGCATTCAGAAAGTATTCAGACCCCTTGAGTTTTCCACATTATGTTACTTTACAGACTTATTGTAAAGTTCAATCTTGCCTTCATCAGAGGAGAGAATATTGTTTCTCATGGTCTGAGAATCCTTTAGGTGCCTTTTGTAAACTCCAAGGGGGCTGTCATGTGCCTTTTACTGAAGAGTGGCTTCCGCCTGGCCACTTTACCATAAAGGCCTCTACGGACAATTCCTTCTACCTCATGGCTTGGTTTTTGCCCTGACATTTACTGTCAACTGTGGGACCTTATATATATATATATATATTTTTAAACCTTTATTTAACCAGGCAAGTCAGTTAAGAACAAATTCTTATTTTCAATGACGGCCTAGGAACAGTGGGTTAACTGCCTGTTTGGGGGCAGAACGACAGATTTGTACCTTGTCAGCTTGGGGGTTTGAACTTGCAACCTTCCGGTTACTAGTCCAACGCTCTAACCACTAGGCTACCCTGCCGCCCCACGTGGTCTGAATATTTTCCGAAGGCACTGTATAGCACCTTTCCATTACATAATTATACTAAAAAAGAAATATTTATTCTGGATTGAGTCATTTTGTTTTTGGGGGTCCTCTTTCCCTCACCTGTTGCTCCTGCAGGAAGGCCCCATCATGCTCATACTGGATGATCTGGCCATCTGACATCTGGATGTGGTTCCCGTCTGCTAGCACCACGTACTCCTGAGGTAGGAAGTGTTGGACTCCATCCTGAGAGATGATATACTGGACCTGGGAGGGCGAAGGAGGAGAATTAGACCTGGGAGGGCGAAGGAGGGGATTTAGACCTGGGAGCGAGAAGGAGGAGAACTAGACCTGGGAGAGAGAAGGAGGAGAACTAGACCTGGGAGGGCGAAGGAGGGGATTTAGACCTGGGAGAGAGAAGGAGGAGAACTAGACCGGGAGAGAGAAGGAGGAGAACTAGACCTGGGAGGGCGAAGGAGGGGATTTAGACCTGGGAGGGCGAAAGAGGAGAACTAGACCTGGGAGGGCGAAGGAGGAGAATTAGACCTGGGAGCGAGAAGGAGGAGAACTAGACCTGGGAGAGGAGGGGATTCAGACCTGGGAGGGCGAAAGAGGAGAACTAGACCTGGGAGAGAGAAGGAGGAGAACTAGACGTGGGAGGGCGAAGGAGGAGAACTAGACCTGGGGGAGAAGGAGAAGGAGGAGAACTAGACCTGGGAGGGCGAAGGAGGAGAACTAGACCTGGGAGGGCGAAGGAGGAGAACTAGACCTGGGAGGGCGAAGGAGGAGAACTAGACCTGGGAGGGCGAAGGAGGAGAACTAGACCTGGGAGGGCGAAGGAGGAGAATTAGACCTGGGAGGGCGAAGGAGGAGAACTAGACCTGGGAGGCGAAGGAGGAGAACTAGACCTGGGAGGGCGAAGGAGGAGAACTAGACCTGGGAGGGCGAAGGAGGAGAACTAGACCTGGGAGGGCGAAGGAGGAGAACTAGACCTGGGAGGGCGAAGGAGGAGAACTAGACCTGGGAGAGAGAAGGAGGAGAACTAGACCTGGGAGGGCGAAGGAGGGGAACTAGACCTGGGAGGGCGAAAGAGGAGAACTAGACCTGGGAGGGCGAAGGAGGAGAACTAGACCTGGGAGGGCGAAGGAGGAGAACTAGACCTGGGAGGGCGAAGGAGGAGAACTAGCCCTGGGAGGGCGATTGATGAGGAATTATAATGTTTTGGTCCATTTTAGAATAAGGCTGTAAAGTAACAAAATGTGGAAGAAGTCAAGAGGTCTGAATCTTTCCCGAATACACTGTAAGTAGTCATATCTAGCTCCATTTGTAAAGGAATCCACTGTATGTATCTAGCAGAGGAGGCTGGTGGGTAGAAGTATAGGAGGACGGGCTCATTGTAGTGGCTGGAATGGAACGGATGGAAAGATATCGAACACATGGAAACCATGTGACAGTCCTCCTATATCCCTATCCACTAGCCACCTCTGGTATCTAGATATAGCTCTATCTACAGCAGGGGTATCAAACATCCAGTACGACAGGGGGTCCAATCCGGCCCGCAGTTGGTTTGAGTAAAAAATTATAATAAATAAAAACGTTTGTGGTTTTGAACTCAATATTACTTTAAAATTCTCTAAAACTGTTCATAAAATATGATGGATCTACACATCCATACAGTTTATTGACTGTGTTCAGCTCACAAATAAATCACAGAAATGAAAGATAGATAGTCATGGAACATTGAAAATTCTAAAGTACTGGATAGAGGACTTTTTAGCTAATTTTAGTGGCGAGAAAATATAACCGATTTTCAGTGCGGTCTCCTGGACCCCCCGTTGATCTACAGTGACCCCCAGTTTGACACCCTGATCTACAGTGTACATCTCCCCCCCCAGTTTGACACCCCTGATCTACAGTGTACATCCCCCCCCAGTTTGACACCCCTGATCTACAGTGTACATCACCCCCCCCAGTTTGACACCCCTGATCTACAGTGTACATCCCCCCCAGTTTGACACCCCTGATCTACAGTGTACATCTCCCCCAGTTTGACACCCTGATCTACAGTGTATATCAACCCCCCCAGTTTGACACCCCTGATCTACAGTGTACATCTCCCCCCAGTTTGACACCCCTGATCTACAGTGTACATCTCCCCCCCAGTTTGACACCCTGATCTAGTGTACATCCCCCCCAGTTTGACACCCTGATCTAGTGTACATCACCCCCAGTTTGACAACCCTGATCTACAGTGTACATCTCCCCCCAGTTTGACACCCTGATCTACAGTGTACATCTCCCCCCAGTTTGACACCCTGATCTAGTGTACATCTCCCCCCCCAGTTTGACACCCCTGATCTAGTGTACATCACCCCCCAGTTTGACACCCCTGATCTACAGTGTACATCTCCCCCAGTTTGACACCCTGATCTAGTGTACATCACCCCCCCAGTTTGACACCCCTGATCTACAGTGTACATCTCCCCCAGTTTGACACCCCTGATCTACAGTGTACATCACCCCCCCCCCAGTTTGACACCCCTGATCTACAGTGTACATCTCCCCCAGTTTGACACCCCTGATCTAGTGTACATCACCCCCCAGTTTGACACCCTGATCTAGTGTACATCCCCCGCCCAGTTTGACACCCCTGATCCAGTGTACATCAGTCACCTGGTTGTCTCCTGTCATGTACTGTAACGTCTGTCCGTCCACTGTGGTGATCTGCTGAATGTACGTGGCCTCCTCTTGGTCTTCCAGGCCTTGTTCCTGGGACACTATGATGTGGTCCTGACCCAAGGTTTGTTCCTGGGACATAATGATGTGGTCCTGACCCAGGCCTTGTTCCTGGGACATTATGATGTGGTCCTGACCCAAGGCTTGTTCCTGGGACACTATGATGTGGTCCTGACCCAAGGCCTGTTGTAGCTGCTCTGGGCTGATAGTCTGTCCTGCCTGCAGAGCTGCTGGAGACACACAGGGACAAAGACCAGGTCAGACAATGGGCTAATGGCTACCATACAATAACATTAAAATGTGAGCATTTCAAACCACCTTTGAGGGAACTATGTGTATTGCCCTAGGGTGTGTGTACAGTATATCAACTATAATGTCAGATGGTATGGATGGAGATTGACATATTCAACCAGTGAAATGATCTGTGTATGTGTGCTAGTGTATAGGCTCTTAAGTATGGTTCCCTTACACTGTAGCGTGGCGAGAGCCTCCTCGTCACTGTTAACTATGATGGTCTGCTGGGAGCCTGCACCAGAGCGGCTCTTCTTTGTCGGAGGGTCCTGGCTGTGGAGTCGCTCCATATGGAACTTGAGGTGGCCGTTACGGTTAAACCTGAAAGAATAACATGGATATTCACTAAATCATGCCACCATTCTCTACCCTTCTGCTCCAAGTGTGCACTTTTTCACATCCCCTCATGAATTCTTTTTTTTTTTTTTAAAGGAAAGGACTGGTGTAAGAAATATGGGGGAACCTTTCTCTTGCCCAGTGGTTCCCATACCTTTTGGAACTGTGACACAACTGTCATGCCCTCCATCTCATCTGATCCATACTGCAAATCATCACTTTTCAGTACAAACTTAGTTTAAAAAAAATAGATTAAGTAGTGTTGATTTGAACTACTGTTATAGCTCCTTACTCATGATGATTAATTTGTGTGTACCCCTTTAAGAGCGACCGGCGAATACGCAATACAATAACTTGATATGCATGGGTCTTTACTTTTGAACGATTTGGGCTTGAGACGAGCGGCTTTCTGCTTCGTAAAAAGGTCCCACCGTGATGGATAAGTTTATTTGATTAGGCTGGCACAGCTAAACCTAACATCAGACTTACTAATGGTTCTTACAGGCGAAGTCAAAATTATACAAAATTACTTGATAATGCGCACCCCTCAAATGATACAAAATGTAACAGCCTCTCACACGTGTGCCTGGCTATTCTAGGAGGGATTTTTCCTTCTAGGGTCACTGGTTCTCCTAAATAAAAAGTTAACCATTTATAAGTGAATGTTCAGATTAGGGAAAGTGTCAAGAGCACACCTCATAGTTCCTCAGGGCACACCTCATAGTTCCTCAGGGCACACCTCATAGTTCCTCAGGGCACACCTCATAGTTCCTCAGGGCACACCTCATAGTTCCTCAGGGCACACCTCATAGTTCCTCAGGGCACATCTCATAGTTCCTCAGGGCACACCTCATAGTTCCTCAGAGGACACCTCATAGTTCCTCAGGGCACACCTCATAGTTCCTCAGGGCACACCTCATAGTTCCTCATAGTTCCTCAGGGCACACCTCATAGTTCCTCAGGGCACACCTCATAGTTCCTCAGGGCACACCTCATAGTTCCTCAGGGCACACCTCATAGTTCCTCAAGGCCCACCTCATAGTTCACCTCATAGTTCCTCAGGGCACATCTCATAGTTCCTCAGGGCACACCTCATAGTTCCTCAGGGCACACCTCATAGTTCCTCAGGGCACACCTCATAGTTCCTCATAGTTCCTCAGGGCACACCTCATAGTTCCTCAGGGCACACCTCATAGTTCCTCAGGGCACACCTCATAGTTCCTCAGGGCACACCTCATAGTTCCTCAGGGCACACCTCATAGTTCACCTCATAGTTCCTCATGGCACACCTCATAGTTCCTCAGGGCACACCTCATAGTTCCTCAGGGCACACCTCATAGTTCCTCAGGGCACACCTCATAGTTCACCTCATAGTTCCTCAGGGCACACCTCATAGTTCCTCAGGGCACACCTCATAGTTCCTCAGGGCACACCTCATAGTTCCTCAGGGCACACCTCATAGTTCCTCAGGGCACACCTCATAGTTCCTCAGGGCACACCAGTGTCATCACTGCTTTAGCTTATGTTTACACCAATCAATGCCTTTGTGTGGGGAATTGCTTCAGTGCACTGTATCTATAATCCTTAATAGAACAAGAGAAATCTGCAATCTGACTGTCTTTGGGTACATACCTCTGTCCACAGATCTGGCAGGTGAAGGGCTTCTCGTTGGTATGCGTCATCATGTGTCTCCTCAGATCCTTCTTGTTCTTGGAGGCAAAGCTGCAGCTGGGACACTTGTGAGGTCTCAGGTAGGCATGCATGACCATGTGGGTCTGGGGAAAGGAATGGGACAACCATGTGTTGAAATGCTTTGGAAGTAGTTGTAGATCAGGACAAGGTCAACGCTGCCTTTACAGGCTGTAAACGATACATTCAACCTCTATCTATGTGGTGACTGTCAAAAGACTTCCCCCGTGCCCCGTCTCCTAGCCGCTCCCCGTGCCCCATCTCCTAGCCCCCCCGTGCCCCGTCTCCTAGCCGCCCCCATCTCCTAGCCCCCCGTGCCCCGTCTCCTAGCCGCCCCCATCTCCTATCCGCTCCCCGTGCCCCATCTCCTAGCCCCCTCCCCCATGCCCCATCTCCTAGCCGCCCCCGTGCCCCGTCTCCTAGCCGCCCCCGTGCCCCCTCCCCGTGCCCCATCTCCTAGCCGCCCCCGTCCTTCATCTCCTAGCCGCCCCCGTTCCCCATCTCCTAGCCGCCCCCGTTCCCATCTCCTAGCCGCCCCCATCTCCTAGCCGCCCCCGTGCCCCATCTCCTAGCCGCCCCATCTCCTAGCGCCCCCATCCCTGCCCCATCTCCTAGCCGCCCCCCATCTCCTAGCGCCGCCCCGTGCCCCATCTCCTAGCCGCCCTCCGTGCCCCATCTCCTAGCCGCCTCCCGTGCCCCATCTCCTAGCCGCCCTCCGTGCCCCATCTCCTAGCCGCCCTCCGTGCCCCATCTCCTAGCCGCCCTCCTAGCCGCCCTCCGTGCCCCATCTCCTAGCTTTGTTTTGAAAAGGCATTGGAGGAGAACGTTTCATCCCCTCAGACCTTCTCTTCAAGGAGGCAAGGATGAGAGAAATCAAGAAAAACCCTTTTGAGATTCACCATGTAATTCACCATGTAATTCAACATGTATTTCACCATGTAATTCACCATGTAATTAAAATGTCTCAAAGCTGATCAAAGATAGTTTACCCCCCCCCCACCTTGACAACTGGCCAGGAGGAGGCAGTGAAGTCACAGTCGGGACACTTAAAGGTGGAGGGGTCGATATGGGCCCTCTTGTGGTTCTCCATGTCACTGCGGCCGTGGAACGACTCCATGCAGATACGACAGGAGAACCTCTTAGGGTTGAGCTGGTTCTGCTGGGGAGAACCCACCATGGAGGGAGAACCCGGGGCCTCACTGCTCAGCTGGAGAGAGAGTGAGAGAAAGAAAGAGAGTGTGAGGATGAGACTTATCAGAACGCAGACTTCTGGGGTGGACTTGGTTCTGATATCCTCCCTCTGTCTAGATGCCCCAGGGTGAGACGGCTTTCTGCAGCCTAATACGAGGCATACACTACATGACTTCTAAAATCTTAACAACTTGGACCTGCTCACATTTCCTTGATCCCAGATCTTTCCTTCCGCCCATCCTAAACCCCAGGACGTGGGTGCTCACTTTACACCATGACTCCCTAGTTGATTCTGCCCTGCGTTTCTCAGGTGTCGTAAGGGAGAAAAAAAATCCACGGAAATTCCCGTGCTGCTGCATTATTATCATAAAAAACAAATAAAATACATTTTCTAAAATTATGGACCAGCCAATGGTTGGGCAGACGTGGACAATATGGACGTTCGATTCTACAGAGGGAATTAGAGGTCATATAAAATATTGAATAATATTAATATTGAAAAGCCAGCAGTGTTCTCTCCACAGCTCCACCTGTCTGTCTCCCATCACTTCAGTCCATACGGTGCCTTGCTGCTGCTAGTTGATGATGATGATGATGACTTCCTCTTCACCGTCGTCGTTTTACATTTGGTCTCAGTTTTGGTCTCACATGCTGAGTGCTCATTGGCTATTGGCAGTAGCCCTTTGCCCAATTGCGCGTCGTAGCGCTGTTCAGACTACAAAATCGCACCACCAACATTTCTGACATGTCCGAAAAATGTACTAAAAATCGGGACATCCGACAGAAGTCTGGAGAACGGAACAGTCATCATCGACGCGTACCTGACCCGCTCATACTACACGAAACCCGACGTACTGATCCTAGCCCAAGTTCACAGGATTTCTCCCCAATCATGAAAATTAGTCTGGAACGGCAAAAATCGTCTAGTACAACCTTCCTAAAATGTTCCACTGATGACCTCTCAGCCATCTTCTGTTCAACCGAACAGAACCAAAAAGCCACAATCCTGACCACATGGTTTGGTATAAAGCTGAGGGACGGGACTGGATAAATGTAACCACTCATAGACAGAGCTTCAGGCTTACCTCGACCTGCTGCAGCACCCCATCCCCTAGCCCGGAGGTCAGGTAGTACTTTTCTCCATTCTCTCTGACTATTTCTGTTCCCTCCTCCTCTTCTTCCATGGGCTGAGGACTGCCCTCGCCACTGCTGAAAACACAACACACACACGCACATAGGAACGCAGTGAAAATAAGGGAGTGCTTCCTGAACTTCCTGAACTTGTCCAATGAGAGCAGAGGATTTTTTCTCTCTCACATTGCTCTACTAAACACGACCCTGGTGAGACCATGGTGTTGTACCTGTACCCAGGTCCGGTGCTGTGGATCTCCTCTGTAGCTTGTTCCACCTGTTCCAACACACTGAAGCCTTCTGCCCCCTCATAGGCCTGGATGGCCACCTGGGTGATCTCTCCATTCTCATTGGTCCCTGCCTCATAACCCTCCTGCACATCCTGGACCTAATGGATCATTATTTGGGTGATTAACATTTTGATTGTGTGAAAAACAAAGATGAACACCAACAAACAGAACAGACAACACCACACAACGTCATCTAGAAGTAAAAAGGCCCATGATAAATCAAACGCCCATGATAAATCAAACGCCCATGATAAATCAAACGCTAAAAAGAAACTGCAGCAAATATACAATAATAACAGTATCCAACAATATACAATAATAACAGTATCCAAAAATATACCATAATAGTATACAACAATATATCACAATAATATATCATAATAATTGTATATCATAATAATAAATCATAATATCATGAAAAAAAAAAATCATAATAGTATACAATAATATGTCATAATAATAGTATATAATAATATATAAAATAATAGTATATAATAAATAATAGTATATAATAATATATAATAATAATAGTATACTATAATAATAAATCATAATAATAGTATATAATAATATATAATAATAATAAATAATAATAATAGTATATAATAATATATCATAATAAATAATAATAATAGTATAATAATATATAATAATAGTATACTATAATAATAAATAATAATAATAGTATATAATAATATATCATAATAAATAATAATAATAGTATAATAATATATAATAATAATAGTATACTATATAATAAATAATAATAATATATATAATAAATAATAATAATAGTATATAATAAATATATCATAATAAATAATAATAATAGTATAATAGTATAAAATAATAATAATAGTATACTATAATAATAAATAATAATAATAGTATATAATAAATAATAATAATAGTATACAATAAATAATAATAATAGTATATAATAAATAATAATAATAGTATATAATAATATATCATAATAAATAATAATAATAGTATAATAATATATAATAATAGTATACTATAATAATAAATAATAATAATAGTATAATAATATATAATAATAGTATACTATAATAATAAATAATAATAATAGTATACTATAATAATAAATAATAATAATAGTATATAATAAATAATAATAATAGTATATAATAATATATCATAATAAATAATAATAATAGTATAATAATATATAATAATAGTATACTATAATAATAATAGTATAATAATATATAATAATAGTATACTATAATAATAAATAATAATAATAGTATATAATAAATAATAATAATAGTATATAATAATATATCATAATAAATAATAATAATAGTATAATAATATATAATAATAGTATACTATAATATATCATAATAAATAATAATAATATATAATAATAGTATACTATAATAATAAATCATAATAATAGTATACTATAATAATAAATCATAATAATAGTATATAATAATATATCAATAATAGTATACAATAATATATCATAATAATAGTATACAATAACATATTATAATAATAATAATATACAATAATATATCATAATAATAGTATACAATAATATGATAATAGTATAGAATAATAATAGTATACTATAATAAGTAAATAATAATATATTATAATAATAATAGTATATAATATACAATAATATATCATAATAATAGTATACTATAATAATAGCATATAATATCATAATACTAGTATATAATAATATATGTCATAAATGTACCTCCTGCACCAGGGTCTCGCCGGTCTCAGACACGTGAAAGGTGACTACTTTTTGCCCTCCCCCCGTCGCCGAGGTAACGCCCGTCCAGGAGCCTGCTTCTAGAACATTGGAGTCAGACGACTTCAACACCTGTACCTGAGGTGACAGACAGAAAGGCTGCTCATAGACAGAAACTAGATGCATTCCTATTCACGCAGACCATAGCATGTCTACTGCTCCTTAGGTGGATCGGTCAACTAACCATGGATCGGTCAACTAACCATGGATCGGTCAACTAACCATGGATCGGTCAACTAACCATGGATCGGTCAACTAACCATGGATCGGTCAACTAACCATGGATCGGTCAACTAACCATGGATCGGTCAACTAACCATGGATTGTCAGATAGAGGGCAGGATAGAACCTTGTCAGGGTGTAAAAACCAAAGCTTTGGGCAGTACCTGCAGTGAGTTTCCCACCAGCTCTCTGGCGTTGCTCATATTCAACAGCAGATCCAGAGCATTCTGGGCTGACAGGTCGGAGTTTCCGGCTGTGGAGATGGAGAGAGAGTCTCAGACATGGTTCAGTCATGCCTTACACTCAATATAATATACAGTACATGCAAATGTTGTTAATGTGTTTGGAGGAGATCAACTGACCAATTTCTGTTGAGACAATACATTTATATTGAGCCATAAAAAGGTATTTTTCCTTCCATGTCATTTGTGTCTGTCCTTTTGTATGGCAGGAATCACTGACCCTGTTCGTAGATGATGGTGGTGTTTCCCATTGCATCTTGGGAGACTGAGGCGTTCTGCATTGTCTGCATGGCTTGTAGTGTATCAGGATCCACCGCCAGCTAACACAGGGAAAAAAACAGAGTCACAGGCCTGCAGCTTTCCTATTCAGAAGCTGCAGCTTTTCAAATTCCAAAGCATAGAAATGCAAGAGAAGCTCATCAAGCCTGTTTACAGATCAGTTTGTGATGTCTTTCCAACTGCTACGGTCATTCTCATGCAACATATCTGTCATGCCAGAGATCATAGGAGTTGGCTAATCAACCCTAACAGATCTGGGACCAGGCTATGCATCTAATCAACCATAACAGATCTGGGACCAGGCTATGCATCTAATCAACCCTAACAGATCTGGGACCAGGCTATGCATCTAATCAACCCTAACAGATCTGGGACAAGGCTATGCATCTAATCAACCATAACAGATCTGGGACCAGGCTATGCATCTAATCAACCATAACAGATCTGGGACCAGGCTATGCATCTAATCAACCCTAACAGATCTGGGACCAGGCTATGCATCTAATCAACCCTAACAGATCTGGGACAAGGCTATGCATCTAATCAACCCTAACAGATCTGGGACAAGGCTATGCATCTAATCAACCATAACAGATCTGGGACCAGGCTATGAATCTAATCAACCCTAACAGATCTGGGACCAGGCTATGCATCTAATCAACCCTAACAGATCTGGGACCAGGCTATGCATCTAATCAACCCTAACAGATGTGGGACCAGGCTATGCATCTAATCAACCCTAACAGATGTGGGACAAGGCTATGCATCTAATCAACCCTAACAGATCTGGGACCAGGCTATGCATATAATCAACCCTAACAGATCTGGGACCAGGCTCTCCAGACGTACTATAGTGTTCTGTAGGCCCGGTGTTTCGTCATGTTGCTGTTTGAGTTCCTCTATCTGTTGCTGGGTGAAGAAGGGTCTCCTCCTCCGCCTGACGGGCTCCTCAGGGTGCGTAGCGCTCCACTCCTCAAACGCCTCCGGGTGGCGACACTGGACGTGCAAACGCAGGTTCTTACGGTGTTTCGTCATGAAGTGGCACATCTCACAGGAGAACGGTTTCTCTCCTGGGAGGAAGAAATATTTTACACACGAAAACACGCATTAGCCACTGAGAGGCACAGGGTCAGTCTCAGTGCAGCGCCCCCTGGATGGAGAGCAATTAAGGGGTTGAGTGCCATAATCAAGGGCAGAATGACAGGAGATCAGAGACCAGCAGTTCAGTTCCCACTGTACACTAGGCCTGTGGTTTGAACCAGCAACACTTTGGCTACTGCTCCGTCTCGCTAGCCTCTAAGCTAGCTACTGTGCCAACTGTCATCAAATCATTGGTGACTCACCTGTGTGTTTGATGGCCAGGTGTGAGACCAGGAAGTCCTCTTTAGAGGTGGAGTATTTACAGTAGTCACATTTAAAGGGCCGGTCGTTGGTGTGGGACAGCTGGTGGTTGAGCAAGAGCTTCTTGTTGTCACAGTCATAGTCACAGAACTCACACTTGAACCTGGAATAGAAACATGCATTAGATCGCAGGTCTTGAATCCAAACATGTCGACTGTGTCGTGTATGGTAGGAGAAAAAGGTTTTGAAACAGGGTGAATTCGAAGTAGATTTTTCTTTCACGGTGCAATTTTTTTTTGCTCCAGTGTGTACTGAACACCACCATGGCCTCACAGGACTGACTAGGTTTATGTTCCCCTAAGGGGCTATGTTCCGCTACGTTCCGCTAAGGGTATATGTTCCGCTACGTTCCGCTAAGGGGATATGTTCCGCTACGTTCCGCTAAGGGGCATATGTTCCGCTAAGGGGCTATGTTCCGCTACGTTCCGCTAAGGGGCATATGTTCCCCTAAGGGGCTATGTTCCGCTACGTTCCGCTAAGGGGATATGTTCCGCTACGTTCCGCTAAGGGGCATATGTTCCGCTAAGGGGCTATGTTCCGCTACGTTCCGCTAAGGGTATATGTTCCGCTAAGGGGATATGTTCCGCTACGTTCCGCTAAGGGGCATATGTTCCGCTAAGGGGCTATGTTCCGCTACGTTCCGCTAAGGGGCATATGTTCCCCTAAGGGGCTATGTTCCGCTACGTTCCGCTAAGGGGATATGTTCCGCTACGGGGATATGTTCCGCTACGTTCCGCTAAGGGGCATATGTTCCGCTAAGGGGATATGTTCCGCTACGTTCCGCTAAGGGGCATATGTTCCGCTAAGGGGATATGTTCCGCTAAGGGGATATGTTCCGCTACGTTCCGCTAAGGGGATATGTTCCGCTACGTTCCGCTAAGGGGCTATGTTCCGCTAAGGGGATATGTTCCGCTAAGGGGATATGTTCCGCTACGTTCCGCTAAGGGGATATGTTCCGCTAAGGGGATATGTTCCGCTACGTTCCGCTAAGGGGCATATGTTCCGCTAAGGGGATATGTTCCGCTACGTTCCGCTAAGGGGCATATGTTCCGCTAAAGGGGCTATCGCTAAGGGGATATGTTCCGCTAAGGGGCTATGTTCCGCTAAGGGGCTATGTTCCGCTAAGGGGATATGTTCCGCTAAGGGGATATGTTCCGCTAAGGGGATATGTTCCGCTAATATATTCCGCTAAGGGGCTACGTTCCGCTAAGGGGCTACGTTCCGCTACGGGGCTACGTTCCGCTAAGGGGCTACGTTCCGCTAAGGGGCTACGTTCCGCTAAGGGGCCATGTTCCGCTAAGGGGCTACGTTCCGCTAAGGGGCTACGTTCCGCTAAGGGGCTACGTTCCGCTAAGGGGCTACGTTCCGCTAAGGGGCCATGTTCCGCTAAGAGGCTATGTTCCGCTAAGGGACTACGTTCCGCTAAGGGGCTACGTTCCGCTAAGGGGCTACGTTCCGCTAAGGGGCTACGTTCCGCTAAGGGGCTACGTTCCGCTAAGGGGCTACGTTCCGCTAAGGGGCTATGTTCCGCTAAGAGGATATGTTTCGCTAAGAGGCACGATGAAAATGGCAATACATCCTGTACTGACCTGCTGTTGTCAACACTCTGGATGTGTGTGAGGAGATGCATCTTGAACGTATATCTCTTCTTGAAGGACTTCCCACACTGAAGTCAAAGCACATACAGAGATTTATAAAGATTTTAAATGAAAACCTGAGATTGTAACTAGAAAAACATGATTGATTTGAGTGGATTATTGGAATGGTTAATGTGATTAACCATTCCAATAATACACAGGTCTCCTCATTCACATTTAAAAACAAAGTTGATAATTAAGATGAATTCATTTAATTTACTTTCTTGTACATGCGTGTGTGTGAGCGTGCGTATGTGTGTCTCAGTGCTGTTACCTTGTCACACATGTGTGGTTTCTCAGTACTGTGTGTCTTCATGTGCTGAGTGAGTCTCTTCTGCATGGGGTAGACTCTGTGGCACACTGGACACGGGAACGACAACACCTTAGATACCTGCTGAGAGTCAGACAGACCACACTGGACACGGGAACGACAACACCTTAGTAGGTTAGGGCGATGTTAACCTTTGTCCTATCGTGATTATGTACCCCAAAAATATTGTGATATAAGATTCTATTGCCCCCATTGGTCCTCCCCCCCAAAAAAGAATTCTCAGCTAAAATGACAGTTGGGCTGTAGCGCAAAATCGCTACAGCAACGAGACGGATCCTGACAAAATATGTTTTTTAAAGCCTGGCAAGTCCAAGCAATGGCAAATCTGTTCTAATGATTATTTCTGGTGGAGGAGCAGAACAGGTGTGTCAGTGTCTGTGTGGCACACACCTGATGTAGAAGTAACTGTCTGGTGAGCAACAGTGTCTCACCGTAGTGAGCTAGGTTATAGGACTACATCATGGTGAGGAACAGTCTGTCTCACCATAGTGAGCTAGGTTATAGGACTACATCATGGTGAGGAACAGTCTGTCTCACCATAGTGAGCTAGGTTATAGGACTACATCATGATGAGGAACAGTCTGTCTCACCATAGTGAGCTAGGTTATAGGACTACATCATGATGAGGAACAGTCTGTCTCACCATAGTGAGCTAGGTTATAGGACTACATCATGGTGAGGAACAGTCTGTCTCACCATAGTGAGCTAGGTTATAGGACTACATCATGGTGAGGAACAGTCTCTCACCATAGTGAGCTAGGTTATAGGACTACATCATGGTGAGGAACAGTCTCTCACCATAGTGAGCTAGGTTATAGGACTACATCATGGTGAGGAACAGTCTCTCACCATAGTGAGCTAGGTTATAGGACTACATCATGATGAGGAACAGTCTGTCTCACCGTAGTGAGCTAGGTTATAGGACTACATCATGATGGACCAGTCTGTCTCACCGTAGTGAGCTAGGTTATAGGACTACATCATGGTGAGGAACAGTCTGTCTCACCATAGTGAGCTAGGTTATAGGACTACATCATGGTGAGGAACAGTCTGTCTCACCGTAGTGAGCTAGGTTATAGGACTACATCATGATGAGGAACAGTCTGTCTTACTGTAGTGAGCTAGGTTATAGGACTACATCATGGTGAGGAACAGTCTGTCTCACCATAGTGAGCTAGGTTATAGGACTACATCATGGTGAGGAACAGTCTGTCTCACCGTAGTGAGCTAGGTTATAGGACTACATCATGGTGAGGAACAGTCTGTCTCACCGTAGTGAGCTAGGTTATAGGACTACATCATGGTGAGGAACAGTCTGTCTCACCATAGTGAGCTAGGTTATAGGACTACATCATGGTGAGGAACAGTCTGTCTCACCGTAGTGAGCTAGGTTATAGGACTACATCATGATGAGGAACAGTCTGTCTCACCATAGTGAGCTAGGTTATAGGACTACATCATGATGGACCAGTCTGTCTCACCGTAGTGAGCTAGATTATAGGACTACATCATGATGGACCAGTCTGTCTCACCGTAGTGAGCTAGGTTATAGGACTACATCATGATGAGGAACAGGCTGTCTCACCGTAGTGAGCTAGGTTATAGGACTACATCATGATTGGGAACAGTCTGTCTTACTGTAGTGAGCTAGGTTATAGGACTACATCATGATGGAACAGTCTGTCTTACTGTAGTGAGCTAGGTTATAGGACTACATCATGATGGGGAACAGTCTGTCTCACCGTAGTGAGCTAGGTTATAGGACTACATCATGATGGACCAGTCTGTACTTCCGGGTTGGAGCGAGCGGTCGCATTCGTACTTCGGTCCGCAGGTAGTATACATTTCATTACATTTCACTATAGCACAACGGTTTGATTTGTCTAATCTTAGCAATTTCTTCTTAGCTAGCTACATAGCCGTCTTTGTATCAAAGATAATTGCGTAATTATCGTATTTCGTCGTCCTAACGTAGTCTACACTGCTATCTGCACAGCAGCTAGCCAGCTAGCTAACGTCCACCGTCTACCAGCACTGTAAAAACTATTACACTCAACTGAACGACTTGATTAGTGTAGTGTTAGCTAGCTACATAGTTGTCTTTGCTGTCTTCGTATCCAAGATAATTGTGTAGTTTAGAGTGTGTAGTCTTAGAGTGATTATCTTAATTTACCGAGGTTAGCTAGCCAGCTATTTGTCGTCCTTAACGTAGGAGACACTGCTAGCTAGCCAACAGCTAGCCAACGTCTACCGAATAGAACTTCCTCACTCAACAACCCGGTCGCATTCCGCTTCGCTCCACAGGTAGTATCACATTTTCATTTCATTTCATTACAGTACAACGGTTTGATTTGTTTGATCGTAGCTAGCTACATAGCTAGCTACATAGCCGTCTTTGTATCAAAGATAATTGTGTAGTCTAGAGCGATTTTCTAGGTTAGCTAGCCAGCTATTGTCGTTCTTTTAACGCAACGTAACGTAATCAACACTGCTAGATAGCCAGCTAGCCCCCGAATAGCAGCACTGTAGAAACTATCACACTCAACGGAACGACTTGATTAGTGTAGTGTCAACAACGCAGCCACTGCCAGCTAGCCTACAAAGTCAACAACGCAGCCACTGCCAGCTAGCCTACTTCAGCAGTACTGTATCATTTTAATCATTTTAGTCAATAAGATTCTTGCTACGTAAGCTTAACTTTCTGAACATTCGAGACGTGTAGTCCACTTGTCATTCCAATCTCCTTTGCATTAGCGTAGCCTCTTCTGTAGCCTGTCAACTATGTGTCTGTCTATCCCTGTTCTCTCCTCTCTGCACAGACCATACAAACGCTCCACACCGCGTGGCCGCGGCCACCCTAATCTGGTGGTCCCAGCGCGC
Organism: Oncorhynchus nerka; assembly: GCF_034236695.1. Lineage (NCBI taxonomy): Eukaryota > Metazoa > Chordata > Actinopteri > Salmoniformes > Salmonidae > Oncorhynchus > Oncorhynchus nerka. The sequence continues at coordinate 87,991,935 of NC_088402.1, read as the reverse complement.
ATGACCCACGTGGAGTTCCAGGTCTCCGGTAGCCTCTGGAACTGCCGATCTGCGGCCAACAAGGCAGAGTTCATCTCAGCCTATGCCTCCCTCCAGTCCCTCGACTTCTTGGCACTGACGGAAACATGGATCACCACAGATAACACTGCTACTCCTACTGCTCTCTCTTCGTCCGCCCACGTGTTCTCGCACACCCGAGAGCTTCTGGTCAGTGGGGTGGTGGCACCGGGATCCTCATCTCTCCCAAGTGGTCATTCTCTCTTTCTCCCCTTACCCATCTGTCTATCGCCTCCTTTGAATTCCATGCTGTCACAGTTACCAGCCCTTTCAAGCTTAACATCCTTATCATTTATCGCCCTCCAGGTTCCCTCGGAGAGTTCATCAATGAGCTTGATGCCTTGATAAGCTCCTTTCCTGAGGACGGCTCACCTCTCACAGTTCTGGGCGACTTTAACCTCCCCACGTCTACCGTTGACTCATTCCTCTCTGCCTCCTTCTTTCCACTCCTCTCCTCTTTTGACCTCACCCTCTCACCTTCCCCCCTACTCACAAGGCAGGCAATACGCTCGACCTCATCTTTACTAGATGCTGTTCTTCCACTAACCCCATTGCAACTCCCCTCCAAGTCTCCGACCACTACCTTGTATCCTTTTCCCGCTCGCTCTCATCCAACACTTCCCACACTGCCCCTACTCGGATGGTATCGCGCCGTCCCAACCTTCGCTCTCTCTCCCCGCTACTCTCTCCTCTTCCATCCTATCATCTCTTCCCTCTGCTCAAACCTTCTCCAACCTATCTCCTGATTCTGCCTCCTCAACCCTCCTCTCCTCCCTTTCTGCATCCTTTGACTCTCTATGTCCCCTATCCTCCAGGCCGGCTCGGTCCTCCCCTCCCGCTCCGTGGCTCGACGACTCATTGCGAGCTCACAGAACAGGGCTCCGGGCAGCCGAGCGGAAATGGAGGAAAACTCGCCTCCCTGCGGACCTGGCATCCTTTCACTCCCTCCTCTCTACATTTTCCTCTTCTGTTTCTGCTGCTAAAGCCACTTTCTACCACTCTAAATTCCAAGCATCTGCCTCTAACCCTAGGAAGCTCTTTGCCACCTTCTCCTCCCTCCTGAATCCTCCCCCTCCTCCCTCTCTGCAGATGACTTCGTCAACCATTTTGAAAAGAAGGTCGACGACATCCGATCCTCGTTTGCTAAGTCAAACGACACCGCTGGTTCTGCCCTACCCTGTGCTCTGACCTCTTTCTCCCCTCTCTCTCCAGATGAAATCTCGCGTCTTGTGACGGCCGGCCGCCCAACAACCTGCCCGCTTGACCCTATCCCCTCCTCTCTTCTCCAGACCATTTCCGGAGACCTCCTCCCTTACCTCACCTCGCTCATCAACTCATCCCTGACCGCTGGCTACGTCCCTTCCGTCTTCAAGAGAGCGAGAGTTGCACCCCTTCTGAAAAAACCTACACTCGATCCCTCCGATGTCAACAACTACAGACCAGTATCCCTTCTTTCTTTTCTCTCCAAAACTCTTGAACGTGCCGTCCTTGGCCAGCTCTCCCGCTATCTCTCTCAGAATGACCTTCTTGATCCAAATCAGTCAGGTTTCAAGACTAGTCATTCAACTGAGACTGCTCTTCTCTGTATCACGGAGGCGCTCCGCACTGCTAAAGCTAACTCTCTCTCCTCTGCTCTCATCCTTCTAGACCTATCGGCTGCCTTCGATACTGTGAACCATCAGATCCTCCTCTCCACCCTCTCCGAGTTGGGCATCTCCGGCGCGGCCCACGCTTGGATTGCGTCCTACCTGACAGGTCGCTCCTACCAGGTGGCGTGGCGAGAATCTGTCTCCTCACCACGCGCTCTCACCACTGGCGTCCCCCAGGGCTCTGTTCTAGGCCCTCTCCTATTCTCGCTATACACCAAGTCACTTGGCTCTGTCATAACCTCACATGGTCTCTCCTATCATTGCTATGCAGACGACACACAATTAATCTTTTCCTTTCCCCCTTCTGATGACCAGGTGGCAAATCACATCTCTGCATGTCTGGCAGACATATCAGTGTGGATGACGGATCACCACCTCAAGCTGAACCTCGGCAAGACGGAGCTGCTCTTCCTCCCGGGGAAGGACTGCCCGTTCCATGATCTCGCCATCACGGTTGACAACTCCATTGTGTCCTCCTCCCAGAGCGCTAAGAATCTTGGCGTGATCCTGGACAACACCCTGTCGTTCTCAACTAACATCAAGGCGGTGGCCCGTTCCTGTAGGTTCATGCTCTACAACATCCGCAGAGTACGACCCTGCCTCACACAGGAAGCGGCGCAGGTCCTCATCCAGGCACTTGTCATCTCCCGTCTGGATTACTGCAACTCGCTGTTGGCTGGGCTCCCTGCCTGTGCCATTAAACCCCTACAACTCATCCAGAACGCCGCAGCCCGTCTGGTGTTCAACCTTCCCAAGTTCTCTCACGTCACCACGCTCCTCCGCTCCCTCCACTGGCTTCCAGTTGAAGCTTGCATCCGCTACAAGACCATGGTGCTTGCCTACGGAGCTGTGAGGGGAACGGCACCTCAGTACCTCCAGGCTCTGATCAGGTCCTACACCCAAACAAGGGCACTGCGTTCATCCACCTCTGGCCTGCTCGCCTCCCTACCACTGAGGAAGTACAGTTCCCGCTCAGCCCAGTCAAAACTGTTCGCTGCTCTGGCCCCCCAATGGTGGAACAAACTCCCTCACGACGCCAGGACAGCGGAGTCAATCACCACCTTCCGGAGACACCTGAAACCCCACCTCTTTAAGGAATACCTAGGATAGGATAAAGTAATCCTTCTCACCCCCCTTAAAAGATTTAGATGCACTATTGTAAAGTGGCTGTTCCACTGGATGTCATAAGGTGAACGCACCAATTTGTAAGTCGCTCTGGATAAGAGCGTCTGCTAAATGACTTAAATGTAATGTAAATGTAATGTCTTACCGTAGTGAGCTAGGTTATAGGACTACATCATGGGCTGGATAGTAGCAGTCTGGATAGTAGCAGGTTATAGTAGCAGTCTGGGTAGTAGCAGGTTATACTAGCAGTCTGGATAGTAGCAGTCTGGATAGTAGCAGGTTATAGTAGCAGTCTGGATATTGCAGGTTATAGTAGCAGTCTGGATAGTAGCAGGTTATAGTAGCAGTCTGGATAGTAGCAGGTTATAGTAGCAGTCTGGATAGTAGCAGGTTATAGTAGCAGTCTGGATAGTAGCAGTCTGGATAGTAGCAGGTTATAGTAGCAGTCTGGATAGTAGCAAGTTATAGTAGCAGTCTGGATAGTAGCAAGTTATAGTAGCAGTCTGGATAGTAGCAGTCTACCGTCTTTTCAACTGGATAATAATTGCTTTTCTGGCCCGTCTGGATAATTTCTTCCTTAAAAAAGGCCTAAACTTAAACTTCGTATAGGACACTGATTTTGTTGGTTCTTTTATAAAGGGATGATCTGGATAGAAAAGTCTTACTATGGTAACTGAATATTCATAGATTTAAAAAGGGGGAAATACTTACTGACTCAGTCTTTGTTTTCCTGTGAAAGGAAGAAAAATAAGTTACGGTTGATGATTGATTGAACTGTATTTTTTATTTATATCAAGTCGATCAATCTGAAATCTTAAAAAACAGTAAATGTACTGTAGGTCTGGCGAGTTGTATTGAGCTCACAGGGGAATGGCCCACATGGTGGCAGGAGAGAACATACTGGTCCTTGTTGTGTATTGCAGAGTGTCTGATGATATCCTGTGTGTGTGTGTGTTTGTGTTTGTGTGTGTGTGTGTGTACATACTTGTCCTTGTTGTGTATTGCAGAGTGTCTGATGATATCCTGTGTGTGTGTGTGTGTGTGTGTGTACATACTTGTCATTGTTGTGTATTGCAGAGTGTCTGATGATATCCTGTGTGTGTGTGTGTGTGTGTGTACATACTTGTCCTTGTTGTGTATTGCAGAGTGTCTGATGACATCCTTCTTATACACACTGCTGTAGTCACACTCCTCACACTTAAAGGGCTTGTTCCCCTGGTGGTTGAACATGTGTTCCTGTTAACACAGCAGAGACAACAGGCTCTTACCATTCCACTGTGGTTATTACAGAAAGTACAATGAACAGACAAGGCCTGAGAACAACTGAAGACTGATTCAATGATTGTTTCTTCAATTCTTTTGCAATAAAGACTAATGACCTGCTGCTGTAATGAGGGCTATGTACAGTCAGTCAGTAATCCAGTCAGTTATTCAGTAATCCAGTCAGTCAGTCAGTTATTCAGTAATCCAGTCAGTTATTCAGTAATCCAGTCAGTCAGTCAGTAATCCAGTCAGTCAGTCAGTTATTCAGTAATCCAGTCAGTTATTCAGTAATCCAGTCAGTCAGTCAGTAATCCAGTCAGTAATCCAGTCAGCCAGTCAGTAATCCAGTCAGTCAGTCAGTAATCCAGTCAGCCAGTCACTAATCCAGTCAGTCAGTCAGTCAGTAATCCATTTAGTCAGTAATCCAGTCAGTCAGTTATTCAGTAATCCAGTCAGTCAGTCAGTCAGTAATCCAGTCAGTCAGTCAGTCAGTAATCCAGTCAGTAATCCAGTCAATCAGTGAGTAATCCAGTCAGTCAGTGAATGAGTCAGCCGTACAGTGCCTAGTGAAAGTCTACACGCCCCTTGCACAAAAAATATAATCTAAGGGATTACCAGATTACCACCCCCACAAAAAAAAATATTGACCTGTGGCTGAATCTAGTTGATGATCCCTGGCATATGTCTTCACACCCCAGAGGTAATGCTTGGTGGTAGCACGTTTGGCAGCCATTTCATTTTTCAAATCATGCATGGACAGCAATATTCAAACTGTGTCTGATTTTCAAACGGATTTAAAGTAAGGACAGACTGTATTCCCCTGGAACACTCCTGGAACACTCCACACCTCCTGGAAATACATTCTGCTGTGTCTTTGTCATTAACATTTGTGTAATTGTCCATTTGTGTAATTGTCCATGGACTTTGCTCCTTTCATATTTATTTTGATCCTGACAAACTCTCCAATCCCTGCCGGTGACAAGCATACCCATAACATGATGTTGCTTCCACATTACATATCCATAACATTTATTTGTTTGCACCAAAGAAAACAAGGTGATAGACAACAATTCTTCAAATAAACAAAAAAAAACAAGTGTGCAGGTTAGAAGCCCAAGGGCTTATATGAAAGCTACACCACAAAACTATATTACAATAGATAGGTACAATAAGAAAACAGGTTTGTTAAAACAGATGAGAAAACCTACTAATTATAAAATATATAAAGGAGTTGATGATCAGTAATCACAGGAATTTTTTAAATGTATTTATTTTGTTTAAATGTGTGTGTGTGTGTGTGCGCATGCGAGTGTGTGAGAGTTAGAGATTACTGAGTAGTTTGGTACATCAGGCTGACCCCCATTCTTCATGGAGGAGATTACTGAGTAGTTTTGTTTCATCAGGCTGACCCCCAGTCTTCATGGAGGAGATTACTGAGTAGTTTGGTACATCAGGCTGACCCCCAGTCTTCATGGAGGAGATTACTGAGTAGTTTGGTACATCAGGCTGACCCCCAGTCTTCATGGAGGAGATTACTGAGTAGTTTGCTACATCAGGCTGACCTCCAGTCGTCTCTTGAAGTTTTTGAGGGATGATGATGTTTTGGCAAATGTGAAGATAAGAATTCCAGAATATGGTTCCTCTGTATTTGATAGAGAATTGACTATGTGAGGTGCGGCACTGGGGAGGGTGAAGGTTATCGCAGTGTCTTGTGTTAACCTGGAAGAATCCATTGAAGGGTTTAGATAAACTGTCTGGGAGGTATGAATATTCGTAGAGGAAAGTGCATAATTGGCGTACATTAATGTCTTAAATAGACAAGATATTGAGTTTCTTAAACAAAGGTGCAGATGGAGCCAGGTGGCTAGTCTTACAAATGTATTTTGTACGATGAGTAGAAGGCATATGTTCTGGCCCAGACAATATTACAGTAAATGTGAGATGGGTAAAAGAAGCTCTAGTATAGACTTAAGAAACAAGGCTGATGAACCAAACCACCAGATGATACAAACAGATTTCCTCACTTTGCTGCAGACACATTGATTATGATGTCACTTAGAACTCAGAGGAATCTAGTGGATTTGACAAGTTCCATTTCATTCCCACCAATTAAGATTCTGGCTTAAAAAAATATATTTTTATACAATATTTTTTATTCTTACTAGTGAAAACAATAAAGTTGGATTTTTTTTTTTACATTTAAAAGATCATTTGTTTATCTGGAAGTATTCAGAACATTTTTAGTGAATAAAAATGATTGTGTGATAAAATCAAATTGGTTTTCATCAGCAAAGAGAATGGGAGGTATGGTGGAAGACACAGCAGCAAGGTCATTGATATTAATTAGGAATAATATAAAGATACAAACATCTTATTCATTTAAAAAAAATAGTGATACGAGGAATAACAATAACGAGTAAAACTAAGATGGATATATACAGGAAGTACAGGACAGGAAGTACCAGTACCAAGTTCCTGTGAAAAGAATGAAGCATGCATCAAATTTAAAATAAAATTGAATTATGTTAGCAACAATATTGCAAGACAACATGGCTTAAAATAAATCCAATCCAACACATCAGAGTGAAACCCTCTGTATTTTCATGTAATGTGGTGGCAGCATCATGTTATGGGTATGTTTGTTACCGACAGGTTCTGGGGAGTTTATCAGGATGAAAATAAATATGAAAGGAGCAAAACCCAGGTAAAAAGTTAGAGGAAAATATGCCTCAGTCTTTTGAAAACCAAACCCTGGGATAGAGTTTATTTCTCAGTGGGACAATTATACACATTTTAATGCCAAAGACACACCAGAATGGCTTTCCAAGAGGTGTGGAGTGTTCCTGAATGGTCCAGTATCGGTCCTGACTTAAATCTGCTTGAAAATCATAAACAAGATTTGAATATTGTTGTCCATCAATGATTCCCACACAAATGCACTGTGCTTGAGCGATTTTGACAAAAACAATGAATAGATGTTGCCCTAAGAGTTGTGCAGAGTTGGTCGAATCTAATTCAAAATGACTTACAGCAGAATTTGTTTCCAAAGGTGCTTCTAATTTGTTACAAAAAAAAATTGCTTAAAAAATTATAATAATTGAAATATATATATATATTTTTCTTTCACTTTGAAAATATGGACCAGGTTGTGTAGATCTGTAGGGTATAAAAAACAACAACTATTGAGTCCCTTTTTATAAGAAGAAGAGACTTGCCTGGGCCAAGAAACACGAGCAATGGGTATTAGAACATTTTATGGCAGCAAAATATGACAACTGTACAAGGGGTGTGTAGACTTTCACTAGGCACTGTACAATTGACTGACCGGCTGACCGTCTGACTGGCTGACCGGACTGTACGCCCCGGCCCACTCACCTCTGACTGGCTGACCGGACTGTACGCCCCGGCCCACTCACCTCTGACTGGCTGACCGGACTGTACGCCCCCGGCCCCCACTCACTGGCTGACCGGACTGTACGCCCCGGCCCACTCACCTCTGACTGGCTGACCGGACTGTACGCCCCGGCCCACTCACCTCTGACTGGCTGACCGGACTGTACGCCCCGGCCCACTCACCTCTGACTGGCTGACCGGACTGTACGCCCCGGCCCACTCACCTCTGACTGGCTGACCGGACTGTACGCCCCGGCCCACTCACCTCTGACTGGCTGACCGGACTGTACGCCCCGGCCCACTCACCTCTGACTGGCTGACCGGACTGTACGCCCCGGCCCACTCACCTCTGACTGGCTGACCGGACTGTACGCCCCGGCCCACTCACCTCTGACCGTCTGACCGGACTGTACGCCCCGGCCCACTCACCTTAAGCGAGGACCATCGTTTGCAGCGGTAGTTACACTGCAGGCATTTGAAGCACTCTGGGTCGTTTCCTTGGTGAGAGTCAACATGGAACCTCAGGTCCTCCTGGGACAGGAAGCGAGAGCCGCAAATCCAACAACTGTGAGGCCTCAGGAGGGGCTTCAGAGACTTACAGTACCTAACAGAACAGACGGGGAAGAGGTTCCTAAAAGCTTCATAGCTCACACAGTATTTTATATCTCTGGATGATGAGGGATGAGGTAGTCAAGGTTTGGTTGCGAGAGCTCTTATAATACCAATCGAGAGGATGCAGGGGATGAGGTAGTCAAGGTTTGGTTGCGAGAGCTCTTATAATACCAATCGAGAGGATGCAGGGGATGAGGTAGTCAAGGTTTGGTTGCGAGAGCTCTTATAATACCAATCGAGAGGATGCAGGGGATGAGGTAGTCAAGGTTTGGTTGCGAGAGCTCTTATAATACCAATCGAGAGGATGCAGGGGATGAGGTAGTCAAGGTTTGGTTGCGAGAGCTCTTATAATACCAATCTAGAGGATGCAGGGGATGAGGTAGTCAAGGTTTGGTTGCGAGAGCTCTTCCTACAGATAAATCATTGACAGAATTATATACCCTTTTCACACTACAGAGAAATGCTGAGCTACCTGCACTGCATGGCCTGGTTACATTCATCACATCTGCTGGAAAAGGCCAGCTCACTTCCAGTACAGTTGGGGCCCTCCCAATATTTCAACAAGGGTATATAGCTGTTGACAGGACTCAGTGAGAAAGGCGATCCAGGTGTCAGTAATAATATGAAACGGAGTCTTACTTGCGGTTCATGTACTTCTTGTATTTCTTTCTGATGAACCGCTTGGAGGGTCGACCCCGTTTCCTTGGGAAAAGCTCTTCTGGCCTCCCATTGGACGACGGGTCTTTGTTCTCAGAGTCCGATTGGCTGATGCCGGCTTCCGCTGTGTTTCCATTGGCCAAGGGACCTGGGCCGTTTCCCAGGCCTGAGGAACTGGCCTCCTCCGAGCCTTGAGGATCCACACTCCCCTTAGGCTTTGACGTCCCGTCTGCTACTGCTTCTGCATATATCCAAAACAAAAAGTTCATGCCCTGATAGCAAACCTATTGAATAAGATCATTCAAATGAAAGACAAAACGGCATTCTCTTCCTGTAGTTGGTTTCCCACCAGCTTATCAGCTGGAAAGCCTTCATATTACAATGGACAGATTATTCAGAAAAACAGAGGTGGTGCGTGGCATGAGTATTTGTGCAGTATATGATACCCACCCTTGCTGTTGTAGCTGCCCTCTGTGTAGGTGAACTTCCTGGGTCGTCCCACCCTGCGTCTGGGGCGGTCTGTGGAGGAGGAGGAGGAGCAGGGAGGGGGGACAGGTTGTCGCAGGAGAGCAGGCTGTCTGCCCCTACAGTCCTCATCTGCTGGGTTATAGTCACTGTCCTCTGGGGGGGGGAAAGAGAGTGAGTGTGTAAAATCCCAAATCGACTGCTAGCCCCTAGGCGCAGATCTGCGGTCATACTTTTTTTCCCAGACGGTTATTGTTATGGAAAAGACTGCCATTCTCACAGTAATTGACAGCTAATTAGCATAAACACGTTTAGCATCTTCAGGCCTCCTCATTGGCTACAAGCCGCTGATGTGCACCTTTGGAACATCTACACTTAAAAAAGTCTAATAAATCTAAATACACCATCACAATAAATCCGTTATTTATTTTAGGCAGGTCTAAAGCAACATGATATGAATATTTTTTTATTCAGGAGAACAGAATATGAGTTGGCCTACTGTGTGTTATCTGTCTATGCCCCATGATATAGGCTGTAGACTTGTTCAATTAGAAGACTAGAGATGCTTATTAGTTTCATTATTTTAGAATAAAGAAGAATATAATTGAACTTAGCTTAATAAAATGGAAAGGATATATTTTTTCCCATTCCGGAGTGATTGTGCATATGAAGTGGCTACGTTGAGCATTAAAGTGATCATTTGAAACAGGTCTTATAAGATAGATTCAGAGTTATTTGGCAACTTTAGTTGTGAATGATACAAACCTTAGAATGTCTTAGAAATGAACACATATATGGGCTGCAAGATGCGACTACAGGCAGTTAATGAATTGAGAAAGTAAAAGAAAAAAGCTTGTGCTCTGTTCCTTTCCTCAGGCTACACAGCTGTTCTCTCATCAAGTGATCATCATTTTCACCCATCAGACTATTCTCAATGTAATCTGGTCTTTACTAATGAGTTAATATTAGTTTGGATTTAGACTGGCCCGTTATCAAATGGGAGGGAACAGGGGAAGGAGCAAAAATACCTGTCACCTGTAAGCAATGGAATTGTAGCCACTTCCCCGCCAGTACGTTTTTCCACTTCCAGGCTACTCTGGTCATTTTGCAGCACAACAGGTGATATTCTGCCCAAACTCGGCATGTCATGGGCTCTCCAACCTGTTCCTGCAGTTCCTCCAGTGCTTAATTTGGGAAACCAGCCAAACCTGGACGACACTGGGCCAATTGTGCGCGGACCTACGGGACTCCCAATCACGGCCGGTTGCAATAGAGCCTGGAATCAAACCAGGGTCTGTAGTGACGCCTCTAGCACTGAGATGCAGTTTAGACCGATGTGCCACTCGGGAGCCCAGTGGTGAGATACTGTATTCTGTGGCTAAAGGTAATGTGTCAGCCTATTAATTATGAAAATATTTAAAAGAATAACTTATTACGAGGCTATTCAAACTCAAATACAGATGAACTATAATTGTAGGCTACCTCTGAATTTGTTTCATTTAGGCTAGACCAATGTACCAAAGATATCTGGAATCACCTCATGAAGCTGGTTGAGGGAATGCCAAGAGTGTGCAAAGCTGTCACCAAGGCAAAGGGTGGCTACTTTGAAGAATCTCAAATATAAAATATATTTTTTAACACTTTTTCGGTTATTACATGATTCCATGTGTTATTTCATCGTTTTGATGTCTTCAGTATTATTCTACAATGTAGAAAATAGTCAAACAAATAGGCTACCCTGCCGCCCCAAGTGATGATAGTGGATCAGTCAGTCAGTCAGTCAGTCAGTCAGTAACTATCTGCTTTTGCCTAGTGACAATGCATTTCTGTAAAGTACAATAATTGATCTAAAATGACAGGGATCTCCACGGACTGTACCTTCAGGGTCATCGATGGCCCCAGCGTCTACGATGTCATCGTCCTCTGGCTCCTCAGGCTGGGGCTCTGGTTTCACCTCAGCCTGCTGACGGGCCAACGTATCACTACGCCGGGGCCGACCACGACCACGCTTCTTAGGAGGGGGGCCACCTGGAAGTAACACAAACACCATCAATCAGCTAATCAAATCAAACTTCCTCTTTGGCAGGGCGCTTATTTGATAAATGATAAAGGGTTGTATTAGTCTATTTTTTCTCCCTGGGGGGGGATCAATAACGTTTAATTCCAATTAATTCAGCTGGGGATAAATAAAAGGTTCATTCTAATTAATTAGGCTGAGGATCAATAAAGTTCGACTCGAATTCATTTAGTTTCTGTCCTCACCTCACCATCGGGCGGCGCACAATTGGCCCAGCGTCGTCCGGGTTAGAGGGTTTGGTCTGGGTAGGCCGTCATTGTAAATTAGAATTTATTCTTAACTGACTTGCCAAGTTAAATAAAAAGGTTAAATTTAAAAAAAGAAAGCTGTGCCTCTAGACTATGTCCAAATATAATTTCCCCCTTTTGGACGATGAGTACAGTTTGTTCGATCATATGTTTATGTCTCTCAGCTCTCTCTAGGTGGGATGGGGCTACTGTACCTGTGGTTTGAAGTGCCTGTCTCTCAGCTCTCTCTAGGTGGGATGGGGCTACTGTACCTGTGGTTTGAAGTGCCTGTCTCTCAGCTCTCTCTAGGAGGGATGGGGCTACTGTACCTGTGGTTTGAAGTGCCTGTCTCTCAGCTCTCTCTAGGTGGGATGGGGCTACTGTACCTGTGGTTTGAAGTGCCTGTCTCTCAGCTCTCTCTAGGTGGGATGGGGCTACTGTACCTGTGGTTTGAAGTGCCTGTCTCTCAGCTCTCTCTAGGTGGGATGGGGCTACTGTACCTGTGGTTTGAAGTGCCTGTCTCTCAGCTCTCTCTAGGAGGGATGGGGCTACTGTACCTGTGGTTTGAAGTGCCTGTCTCTCAGCTCTCTCTAGGAGGGATGGGGCTACTGTACCTGTGGGTTTGAAGTGCCTGTTTCTCAGCTCTTTCTATGTGTGATGGGGCTACTGTACCTGTGGGTTTGAAGTGCCTGTCTCTCATGTGGTTGATGAGGGTGTCTTTGGAGACACTCTTGTAGGGACACATCTTGCACTTAAACTGCTGAACGATCACCACCTCCATCATCTCCTCCAGTTCAGCCATGGTGTGGGGGACGGCGACCCCTGGTCCGCTCCCAGCCCCCTCCTCCACGACTGGAGCCCCAGACCCCCCCACCACGCCGCCCTCCTCCTCCTCTCCCCTCGAAGACCTCTCCAAACTGGGGGACCATGTAGGTTCAGGGGCCTCTTCCACCTCAGGCTCCGGGTGGTAGGAGTAGGTTCCACTGCTACTGATGTAAGGGCCAGGCTGGCTCTCAGAACACTCCATAGCCTGTGGATGATCTGCTGAGCCCGAGTCTGCGGTGTCTGCCTGGGGGTGGTGGTGGTCTGTGGTGGAACCCTCGCCTTCTGGGCCAGTGCTGCTGCTGGTGGTGTCCATGTAGTGGGAGTGCTGAGGCTGCTGCTGGTCAGAGTGCTGTGGCTGGTCTGGGTCCTGGTTCTGGTCTGGGTCCTCTCCTTGCCCTTCCTCAGCCTGGTATTGGTAACATCGTGGCTGTTCCGAATCTGCAGCCCCAGACTCCATATATTGCCGCAGGGTTTGGTGACTCTGAGAGTGGGAGTTGGAACAACCGGGCTGCTCTGAATCTGCAACCGCAGCCCCGGACTCCACATACTGCCGCAGGGTTTGGTGACTCTGGGAGTGGTTAGACAGAGTTTGGTGATTCTGGGAATGGTTAGCACTGCTGCTGCTGTCGATGTGGCTCCGAGAGTGGTGCTGCATCGAATCCTCTTCCTCGTCCCCGGCACACTCCAGGTACGCCCCCGTCCCCGCGCTGCAGTCCACCATATAGTGGGTGTGTCGTAGGCGGGCAGGGGACGAGGGGTTGGAGTCGGTGGCACCGCTACCACTACACTCCACGTACCCCCTTAGGTCCTGGCCAGAGTTGTCGACTATACCGTACTCAGGGAAACGGGACCGGACGAGGGAGCGGGAGGAGCGTGTCTGGTCGGGTTCCTCATCGTCTACATACGAGGAGGAGGACTCTCCAGTCTGGTTAAAACAAAATCAAACTTTATTTAAAATGCATTTAAAAATCACAACACACTCCACCATAAAACAATGGAATGACAGATACCACCACCCCCCCCAAAAAAAACAGAAAAGCCATAAAGGTGATGAAGATAAAACAAGCACCAACAACAGAACATAAAAAAGGATGTGTAAAATAACAACAAAATCAATGATTTAAAAAGGCCAAGCTAAAAAAAAAAAAAAACTCAACTGAGTCTGTCCTTCATACCTGATCAGGTCCGTCTGCATCTCCACCGCTACACTCCATGTACTGGGACGCGTGGGAGTGCTGAGGCTGGTTGTCCTGGTCCTCATGGTCTGGGTAGTGGCCGGAGTGAGAGTGACTCCCAGAGGGCTGGTCTGGATCCAGGTTATCTTGCATGTCATAAACATATCAATCAAATAAGGGACAGCACTCACTTGAAATCTTTATGAAGCTTTTCTTTCATAAAAAAACAAACAAACATTACAACGACCAAACACTGGCATAGGTTGCATATTTCATACCCTGCATGTCCCCCTGGTCGTGGCAGGTGGAGGTAGGACCCTCTCCCAGAGCCTCGATGGCGATGCGGTGATGGCTGGACAGAGCCGAGGACGACATGTGGGCTACCATAGGGGCCCCTGGAAAGAGACAGGCATGTTGTGTTCCCATGAAAAAAACAAATGTACTTTCCTATGTACAATGTACTGGCTGCTGAAACATGGGTTCTCTAAATAAGAGTTTCCAAAACATATTGCACTCAGACCCCCCCATTCCAGCATTGGGGAACATCCTGCGCCCCCTCCCTGCACACGCCACGTCTACTTGTATGGGCACAAGCACTGTTCATGACACAAACTGTTTACCCTTCTTGTTGGCGGAGTGAAAATGTATCAGGTTTAAATATAATTTCTTTCAATTCCACAAATTTGTCATGGGGTGCAGATAAAATGTTGCCGTTTTAAAACATATTTCCTGTAATATACACATTTTGCCATGTATTATGTGTTCATGTGATACTTGAGTTACTCAAACATTATAACAAAATCTATGGGCTAAAAAACCTAGCTCAAAAATGTTAGCTGACATGGGCTAGTTGATGAAGACATTTCTGACAAGTTAAAAATGATGATGCACTACCCAATTTCGCCTGCGACCCCCCCTGCCGACCCTTTGCCACAGTAGTTCCCAAACTCTAAACCCGTTTGGGAACCACAAACTCTAAACCTGTTTGGGAACCACAAACTCTAAACCCGTTTGGGAACCACAAACTCTAAACCCGTTTGGGAACCAACCACTGCTCTAAACCCGTTTGGGAACCGCATGCTCTAAACCCGTTTGGGAACCAACCACATGCTCTAAACCCATTTGGGAACCACATGCTCTAAACCCGTTTGGGAACCACATGCTCTAAACCCATTTGGGAACCACATGCTCTAAACCCGTTTGGGAACCAACCACATGCTCTAAACCCATTTGGGAACCAACCACATGCTCTAAACCCATTTGGGAACCAACCACATGCTCTAAACCCATTTGGGAACCAACCACATAAACCCATTTCTAAACCCATTTGGGAACCAACCACATGCTCTAAAACCATTTGGGAACCAATCACATGCTCTAAAACCATTTGGGAACCAATCACATGCTCTAAACCCATTTGGGAACCAACCACATGCTCTAAACCCATTTGGGAACCAACCACATGCTCTAAACCCATTTGGGAACCAACCACATGCTCTAAACCCATTTGGGAACCAACCACATGCTCTAAACCCATTTGGGAACCAACCACATGCTCTAAACCCATTTGGGAACCAACCACATGCTCTAAACCCATTTGGGAACCAACCACATGCTCTAAACCCATTTGGGAACCACTGCTGTAAACCACTGAAAGCAATATAGGTGCTACTTGGAAGACCTAACAGGTACAGTCGATACCAAAGAGTCCTCAGAGAAAAGCTCACCATCGTCTGGTCCTTGTAGTATCAAATACTGCCCCTCACTGGTCTCGGCAGCTCCGTCCTCTGCACTGGTCACTGCTATACATCCTGGAGAACAAGGATACATATATATTGGCTGTGATGGACAGGTTACAGTGTGTGGTCAGTTCTCCACAAAGGAATCACACCAACTCAAGTCCTTAAAAAAAAAAAAAAATTATAATAATTGACCTGAATGGGGTATTTGTACTCATATTGTTTGTTACGTTTGTGTCTATTGTTCTATATATATTTTCATGATTACTAGGAATCAAATTTCCTTCGTTGAGGGGGCAAAGGTTTTCATTCCCTCACCGTTCATGATGTCAGGTCCGATGGTGGACTCTATGATCTTGTCTATGGCTGATCCCAGGTCTGAGGAGGTAGAGGCTGTGCAGTCTGACACCATCATGCCCCCGCAGTCTGACACCGCTGCACTGGAGTGGACTGTCACCTGTAATACAATATACTGCCGTTTAGCAGATGCTTTTTTTTTTATACCAAAGCGACTTAGTCAGTGACATTCAACACAACTATTAGCCAAATCAATGTTAGGAAGAAGAAAGAAGAAAAGACAAGTGAGAGTGTAATACTATGTAATATGAGTGTAATACTATGTAATATGAGTGTAATACTATGTAATATCAAAATCAAATCAAATTTTATTTGTCACATACACATGATTAGCAGATGTTAATGCGAGTGTAGCGAAATGCTTGTGCTTCTAGTTCCGACAATGCAGTAATAACCAACAAGTAATCTAACTAACAATTCCAAAACTACTGTCTTATACACAGTGTAAGGGGATAAAGAATATGTACATAAAGATATATGAATGAGTGATGGTACAGAGCAGCATAGGCAAGATACAGTAGATGGTATCGAGTACAGTATATACATATGAGATGAGTATGTAAACAAAGTGGCATAGTTAAAGTGGCTAGTGATACATGTATTACATAGGATGCAGTAGATGATATAGAGTACAGTATATACGTATGCATATGAGATGAATAATGTAGGGTATGTAACATTAACATTAATATGAGTGTAATACTATGTAATATGAGTAATATGAGTGTAATACTACACTCAAAAAGTAAGGAGCTCAGAAAATATATATATTTTTTAACTGCAAATGACTGTCCCTATTATTCTTAAAATTGTCATCAGTTGTTAGCTTTGATGTAGAATGCATCACAAGACTAGCTATACTCAGCCTTGTCTCAGGATGGTAAGTTGGTGGTTGAAGATATCCCTCTAGTGGTATGTAGAATGCATCACAAGACTAGCTAAAAGCTAAAAAAAACAACAACTTGCTTTTATGGTTAGAGTAGGGACATCCCAACGATCCCGGATAGCACTAACCCTCTTCCCGGATAGTGTCCTCTATGGTGCAGATAATGTTTAACGGAAGACCACTCGTTTCCATATGTTGGGGTTGATTTGTAATTCATCAAGTAACATGGGTCTGAATTTGGTAAAAGCCGTCGCCTTTGGAAATGCAGTAAGCAGTGTTAAATATTATCTCTAGCTCAGTTAACTCTGCCTGTTGACCGGCATGGGCTGCCACCTGTTGCCTGTCAAATACGTCTGGTAGCTAATACGGCCGGCAGCTAGTACGGTAGCTAGTACGGCCGGTAGCTAGTATGGCTGGTAGCTAATACGGCTGGTAGCTAATACGGCCGGCAGCTAGTACGGTAGCTAGTACGGCGGTACGGCCGGTAGCTACGGTGTACGGCAGCTAGTACAGTAGCTAATACGGCCGGCAGCTAATACTAGGTAGCTAGTACGCAGCTAACGGTAGCTAGACGGCCGGTAGCTAGTACGCTGGCTACGGCTGGTAGCTAATACGGCCGGCAGCCAGTACGGCCGTACGGCTGGTAGCTAATACGGCCGGCAGCTACGGCCGGTAGCTAGTACGGCCGGCTAGCTAACGGCCGGCAGCTAGTACGGCCGGTAGCTAGTATGGCGGTAGCTGAAATACGGCTGGTAGCTAATACGGCCGGCAGCTAATACGGCCGGCAGCTAGTACGGCCGGTAGCTAGTACGGCCGGTAGCTAATACGGCCGGCAGCTAGTACGGTAGCTAGTACGGCCGGTAGCTAATACGGCCGGCAGCTAGTACGGCTGGTAGCTAATATGGCTGGTAGCTAATACGGCCGGCAGCTAGTACAGTAGCTAGTACGGCCGGTAGCTAGTACGGCCGGTAGCTAGTACGGCTGGTAGCTAATTCGGCTGGTAGCTAGTAGGGCCGGTAGCTAGTATGGCCGGTAGCTAGTACGGCCGGCAGCTAGTATGGAAGCTAGTACGGCCGGTAGCTAGTACGGCTGGTAGCTAGTACGGCCGGTAGCTAGTACGACTGGTAGCTAATACGGCCGGTAGCTAGTACGGCTGGTAGCTAATATGGCTGGTAGCTAGTACGGCCGGCAGCTAGTACGGTAGCTAGTACGGCCAGTAGCTAGTACGACAGCTAGGCCGGCCGGTACCTAAGCTGGCTATGGGGGTCAACCAGGGTGCTCTTGAATATTAGAGATGCTCACCTGGGCCGACCCGGACACCAAGATGGACTGGGTTACGGTGGAGACGCTGGTGGACTGGGCCACAGAGGAGGAGTCTGGGAGGTGGACGGTGGCTCTGTGGTGGGTGACGTCTGTACTGGAGCTGGTCTCTGGTAAGAACGCCTGGAAACACAGAAACACGCGTGAGAGGAGATGGAGACTAACTGAAAGGTATTACCAGAGACCCTACCGAGCCATTCAAACGCTGAACAGTCTTTGGATTCTTGAAAAGCGCTTTATTAAAATGTATTATGATTATCATTGCAAACACACAGGCTTCCCTTGTATTACCATTACAGATTAAACGTTTTGATCTCTTTTAGGATCTATCATGGTCCAAACACACCAACACAGTTGTGAAAAAAGCACAACAAAGCCTATTCCCCCTCAGGAGGCAGAAAAGATTTGGCATGTGTCATCAGATACTCAAAAAGTTCTACAGCTGCACCATTGAAAGCATCTTGACTGGTTGCATCACCGCCTGGTATGGCAGCTGCTCGGCATCAGACCGCAAGGCGCTACAGAGGGTAGTACCCCCAAGCCATAAGACTGCTAATAGTTGTTAGGTTAGCTATTTGGTTAACTATCTGCATTGGCACTTTTTGCACCAACTTTTTGTGACTCATCACATACGCTGCTGCTTCTGTTTACTATCTGTCAATGTATTCATAGTTATGTGTACCTCATTTACCTCATATCCCTGCACATCGACTCTGTACTGGTACCCTGTGTATATAGCCAAGTTATAGTTACACGTTGTGTATCAATTATTACATGTTTTACTTTTCTATTATTTCTCTATTTTCTTTCACTCTGCGTTGTTGGGAAAGGCCCGTAAGTAAGCATTTCCCTGTTAGTCCACACTCGTTGTTTACCAAGCATGTGCATGTAACGAATACAATTTGATTTGATGTTGAATAGCAATAAAGTTTAAGGATTCTGAACAGTTCACATAGTGGTGTTGTTCTTACCGGGATACCCTCTGAGCTTTGTCCCACATGGCAGTCTGACTCTGGGGCCTGGCCATGGTGACCGTGCCCATGGTGACCGTGCCCATGGCGGTGCTGGCTGTGGTGGCGTGAGGCGTGTGGTGCCGCTGCGTCACTGCTGTCTGCAGACATGGCCTCCGACGACTCCATGCCCATACCGCTCTCCGACGGCTCCTCCATCCCGGACCCCGACGGACCCACATCACTGCTGCTCTCCACCTCTATCTCCCCTTCCATCTAGGATAGAAAATAATATGGTCATTAGCTTTAAGAATAGAAAGTCAGTTTACCCTCCCAAAAAAATATTTTTGTTTTAGTAATTTAGTAGACATACAGTAGTGAGTATGTACATTTTCATACCGGTCCCCGGTGGGGAATCAAACCCACAACCCTGGCATTGCAAACACTATGCTTTACCAACTAAGACACACGGGTCTTATGAGTGGCACATGTTCAGTGTGAGGGAATCAAACCCACAACCTTGGTATTGTCAACATTATGTTCTAACCCTTGAGACATCTGTGCTCTAATGGCCTACCCCAGCCAAACCCTAACCTACACAACGCTGGGCCAATTGTACACCGCCCCGTGGGACTCCCAATCACGGCCGGTTGTGTTACAGCCTGGAATCGAACCAGGGTCTGTAGTGTTGCCTCTAGCACTAAGATGCAATGCATTAGACCGCTGCGCCACACTACAGAGACATAATTGAGACTGAGACATGATGATGGATACCAGTTTAACTTTCATACTATTTCATTAGTGTGCTTTTACACAAAATGTGTGTACCTTTTATTGGATATTGATTGTGTGAACTGCAGATTATTGCAAATAAGTTTAAGGAGTTTCTGTAGAGTAGCATTTCTGAGGATCATTAGAGAAGTCAGTGGAGGTAAATATTACTGACACTAGATGGAACACTGTATTGGAGAGCTTGCTAGCTTCATCGCTAACTGTAAATGTTAATTGCGCTGGACGTGGTTTCCTTCTTCTTTGCGCTTAGACAGCACATTGGCGACCTTTAGAGGCAAATATACTATCTAGTAGCTAAACTAGTAATAGTAGTTTTTCTGGGAAGACAACAAGGCTCTCGGACAAGCCGTTCAGATCCTGCTAATAAACCTGCTGACGTGAGGTTGCACATCAACATGCAACAAGGTCAGTGGCATAGTTATATACTTCGTGGTTGATATAATAGCGCAAACAGTCCTTATTGTTTATTTTTACATGTTGACAACTCTAACTAAACACAACTTGAGTTCAGCGTGTGAGCTAGCAACGACCCATCTTTATGGATTTCAACAGGCCTAGCTGCCCTCTCTCCTGCCTGCTCTGCGAGCCCACGTTTTTGCATTCAGGCATTCTAAAACCTACTAAGGCGGAGGGACCTCGAGGGCCTCAGTAAAAAAAAAACAGACCGTCCAACGTCCGTCCCTGAAGAAAATTTTATTAATGTATCTATATAACACGAGATTCCTTGAGATTTTTACTTACTGTGTATTGCGAGTTGAATTTGTTTATGACTTAGTAGACACGACAAAACTGTATAAGAAGTTGTACGCGATAATTGCTCCTCCATTCTAGTCGGGCGCCATCAGTATCTCCTCACTTCCTGTTTGACCGACCGGATCTTATTTCTCTGTTTTGCTGAAAAGTGGAAGCTGTTTTAAAATGTGCTCCTTGTTTTTTTTCATGATATTAATGGCAGGTCTTAAATCTTGTTAGTTTCAATAGAGCACCGTATGGCAAATTACAGGTCTATTGTTTCCAGATTAAGACGTATTAGATTATTTACCAACGAGCGGCGTGCTGGGCGCATTAACAATATCAATTGTAGCGCGAACATGCTGCAATGTTTCGGAAAATCAGTAGTTATGGCTGTAAAATATTCTACTATAGTTGTAAATAGTAGCTTGATGTTTGGTTAGATGATACAAGGTATCTATTTACATAATGGCAGTGGCTAATAACGCTGGATGTTTGGCTCAGTCTCTCTGGCTCTGCTGTGTGGAATTTCAACAAAAAAACAGGCATAGCTCTATTTCAAAATATTTTACAGAGTTACAGTTCATATAAGGAAATCAGTCACTTGAAATATATTCGTAAACCCTAATCTATGGATGTCACATGACTGGGAAAACATACAAAAAAAAAGTAGGGGCGTGGCTCAGAGAACCAATCAGTATCTGGTGTGACCACCATTTGCCTCGTGCAGCGCTGCACATCTCCATAGAGTTGATCAGGCTGTTGATTGTGGAATGTTGTCCCACACCTCTTCAGTAGCTGTGTGAAGATGCTGAATATTAGCGGGAACTGGAACATGCTGTCGTACACGTTGATCCAGAGCATCCCAAACATGCTCAATGGGTGACATGTCTGAGTATGCAGGCCATGGAAGAACTGGGACATTTTCAGATTCCAGGAGTTGTGTACAGATTCTTGCGACATGGGGCTATGCATTATGCTGAAACATGAGGTGATGGCGGTGGATGAATGGTACGACAATAGGCCTCAGGATCTTTCCACAGTATCTCTGTGCATTCAAATTGCCATTGATAAAATGCCATTTTGTTGTCTGTAGCCTATGCCTGCCCATACCATAACCCCACCGCCATCATGGGGCTTTCTGTTGACATCAGCAAACCGCTCACCCGTACAATGTCATACTCATGGTCTGCGGTTGTGAGGTCGGCTTGGACGTACTGCCAAAATCTATAAAATGACTTGAGGCTTATGGTAGAGAAATTAAAATTTGATTGTCCCCAGCACAAGGTGCACATGTGTAATGATAATGGTGTTTAATCAGCTTCTTGATATGCCACACCTGTCAGGTGGATGGATTATCTTGGCAAAGGGGAAATGCTCAGTAACGAATGTAAAATTTGTGCACAAAATTTGAGAAATAAGCTTTTGTGTGTATGGACAATGTCCGCAGATCCTTTATTTCAGCTTATGAAACATGGGACCAACACATTACATAGTTTTGTGTGTTTATGCGGCGCCTCACTGTGTTGACAGCAGAGAGGAAGACAGCTAGCTGCACAAGATGATTAGCTAGCTACATGGTGACATAGACAAGGACTGATAATGAAAGTGCTATTTGTTTATTGAATTTTCAGTTCTGTTCTAATACAAAACATTGATTTACATACTAAAATAACTTAAGTGAGAGAGACCATGTCGTGCCATTCAGTGCAGAATGCATGGCTTTTGAGCCAGTTCAAAAATATAAAAAAATAACTCTAAATAAACACATTGTATTGTTGAACGCAAAAATAAAACTGAAGAGCAATATAAATAAATATAAATTCATGTCTCATCCAAAATATCTGTGCCAGGGAGACAGGTGAAAGCCACAACAGATTTTGAATCGATTCTGCTGGAGCTGTGGTTATATCTCTCTGGACCCTAGTCTAGGTTAAATGACAGGAACCTGTTGACTCACACGCCGTTTGAAGGAAAGTACCCATTCTACTGTTGGTACATGGAAGGTGGCCAATCATTTTACAAAACACAAGCTTTGGGGTGACGTTTCAACTTTCCAAACGGTACTGCATAAACACAAACCGTACCTTAAGACACTGGCCGTCATTCTCAAGTCGCTCTGGATAAGAGTGTCTGCTAAATTACTTTCAATGTAAATATATAAGTTGGCAAGACGGCAACAAACAGATATGGAACCCTACTCTAAGAGGCCCTATTGAAAGGGTTCTTCAGCCCCCATAGTTAAGAGCCACTGCAGTTCAGGAGATCGTACTTCACGTATCCCACACGGTCCACCTGTCTGTTGGAGTTCATTCGCCAGTAGAAACTATCCCGGCAGAAGTAGGAGTTGCCTACAATACAAACAATCACAAGGATTAATCTTCTTTCACGTGTTGTGTGTTTAGTACACACAATGGTACACAGCAGTGTGAAGTGTCTTGTTGCCATGGTTCCAATTACAGGAGGCTGGCTGAGCATCCCCAATACAAATAAGGATCCCCTTTAATTAAGAACGGGAATAATCCATGTCAATCCCTTTATCAAAAATATAAACTTGTCAGTTTGCTGCAATACTTATGCTGTTTCTTATCAAAAAGCCTACGGTGTGAGTGGAGAAATATAGTTGAATATTTACCCTTGAATTGGAACACATCGTGGGAATCGAGGGGAACTCCTCCAAAGACCAGGTCTGTGAAGCGAGGATATCCCATGTCGATTTTCTGGCCCTCCACATCCAGCCTGTAAGGATCAGACACATTTGGTTTGGTTATTACGACACAGACCTACACATACACTAAATAGTTATACATCCAATCCTCCATTGAGTTCTACTGATCCACTTCCAGTTACGTTTGGAGGTTGTTTTGCTGTATGAAATGATACAGCTAATACTATTATATTCTGCCACTTAGCAGTCACTTCTAATCCAAAGCAATTTTACAATACAGTCACTTCTAATCCAAAGCAATTTACAATACAGTCAATGCATACATTTCTAGTATGCGTGTGATCCCTTCGAAACTTGAACCCAGAACCTTATCTCAGCACCCAGTCCTCCCATGTGAACTCGGGATTGACTCACCTCCAGTAGTTCTCTCCACTGAAGAGGAGCACCTTGCCTTTCCCTCTCTGCAGTGCTCCCTCCACCTTCTCTACAGTGGAGGACAGACCCAGTTTCTCAATGCTGCGGGGTCCCAGGAGACTCTGTCCTGTATACACCCAGAACCTGGTGCCTGTGGGACAACAGAGACAAAGGTTAGAGTGATGTGGGGCGGCAGGTAGCCTAGTGGTTAGAGTGTAGGGGCGGCAGGTAGCCTAGTGGTTAGAGTGTAGGGGCGGCAGGTAGCCTAGTGGTTAGAGTGTAGGGGCGGCGGGTAGACTAGTGGTTAGAGTGTAGGGGCGGAAGGTAGCCTAGTGGTTAGAGTGTAGGGGCGGCAGGCAGACTAGTGGTTAGAGTGTAGGGGCGGCAGGTAGCCTAGTGGTTAGAGTGTAGGGGCGGCAGGTAGCCTAGTGGTTAGAGTGTAGGGGCGGCAGGTAGCCTAGTGGTTAGAGTGTAGGGGCGGCAGGTAGCCTAGTGGTTAGAGTGTAGGGGCGGCAGGTAGCCTAGTGGTTAGAGTGTAGGGGCGGCAGGTAGCCTAGTGGTTAGAGTGTAGGGGCGGCAGGTAGCCTAGTGGTTAGAGTGTAGGGGCTGCAGGTAGCCTAGTGGTTAGAGTGTAGGGGCGGCAGGTAGCCTAGTGGTTAGAGTGTAGGGGCTGCAGGTAGCCTAGTGGTTAGAGTGTAGAGGCGGCAGGTAGCCTAGTGGTTAGAGTGTAGGGGCGGCAGGTAGCCTAGTGGTTAGAGCATTGGGCAAGTAACCGAAAGGTTGCTAGATTGAATCCCCAAACTGACAAGGTAAAAATCAGTTGTTCTTCTCCAGAACAAGGCAGTTTAACCCACTGTTCCTGGGCCGTCATTGTAAGTAAGAATTTGTTCTTAACTGACTTGCCTAGTTAAATTTAAAAAATGGTGTGTGTGTATATTATGTTTACCTGAGAAGAAGTAGATTTTCTTGGTCGCAAGGTCCTCGAAGGCCGTGTCAACGACGACTGGCACAGCCGGCCACCTCTTTGACATGGAGAACGGACCCTCCAGGCCACCATCAGTCTTGCTCGACATCCTCCAATATTGCCTATTGGATTCAGCAAAAAAAAACATCACAATTATGAATTTAGCTACATTTCAACGCTATTATTTACATTGTAAGATAATGGGCTACACTGTTAGAAGAAATGGTTTCTAGAAAGAACCAACAAGTGTTCATTAGCTCTAATGGTCGTTGTGGTGTAGCTGTGCTGAGTAGTAAGTGGGGACTCCAGCGGGAGAAATATGTGGCTCCTTTATTTGCATTCTGTCCTGTAAACTTCCTGTTTATCTCTCTGGTTATCTCTCCATTAGCCCATAACTATCCTGTTTATCTCTCCATTAGCCCATAACTCTATCCTGTTTCTCTCCCTGGTTATCTCTCCATTAGCCCATAACTCTATCCTTTTTCTCTCTCCGTTTATCTCTCCATTAGCCCATAACTCTATCCTGTTTCTCTCTCTGGTTATCTCTCCATTAGCCCATAACTCTATCCTGTTTCTCTCTCTGTTTATCTCTCCATTAGCCCATAACTCTATCCTGTTTATCTCTCCATTAGCCCATAACTCTATCCTGGTTATCTCTCCATTAGCCCATAACTCTATCCTGTTTCTCTCTCCGTTTATCTCTACATTAGCCCATAACTCTATCCTGTTTCTCTCTCTGTTTATCTCTCCATTAGCCCACAACTCTTATCCTGTTTCTCTCTCCGTTTATCTCTCCATTAGCCCATAACTCTATCCTGTTTCTCTCTCCGTTTCTCTCTCCATTAGCCCATAACTCTATCCTGTTTCTCTCTCTGGTTATCTCTCCATTAGCCCATAACTCTATCATGTTTCTCTCTCTGTTTCTCTCTCCATTAGCCCATAACTCTATCCTGTTTCTCTCTCCGGAGCACCAAGTCTAGGTCCAAGAGTCTTCTAAACAGCTTCTATCCCCCCAAGCCACAAGACTCCTGAACAGCTAATCAAATGGATACCCAGACAGTTTGCATCCCTTGTGCTGCTGCTAGTCTCTGTTATTATCTATGCGTAGTCACTTTAATAACTCTACCTACATGTACATATTACCTCGACACCGGTGCCCCCGCACATTGACTCTGTACCTGTACCCCCTGTATATAGCCTCGCTATTGTTATTTACTGCTGCTCTTTAATCATTTGTTATTATTATTGATTTAATTTTTTTGGTATTTTCTTAACTGCATTGTTGGTTAAGGGCTTGTAAGTAAGCATTTCACTGTAAGGTCTACTACACCTGTTGTTTTCAGCTCATGTGACAAATAAAATTTGATTTGATTTGAACTCTTGTGCGCTCTTAAAGGGGCACACACCCATTTAACGTCACAGCCCTAAAAAAGGTTGCAGTGTTGAACCGCAAAGAAACCTTTTTTTTTTATAGTGTAAAGGTTGCTCACCCATCTTTGAAGAAGTGCAGGTCTCCATCAATTTCTGTGATGGTGTCGAATATGTTAATCTGGCAGGGGCTCTGGGATGGGTCCACAGGGAGTGTGGTGGTAGTGGTAGTGGACTTAGTGGTAGTGGTGTCAGGCTTGGGCTCAGGGCCAGGTGAAGGAATGGTGGGGATGGGGTCAGGGCCTGTCTTGGACCCTGGGTGGGAAGATATTGGAAATTAATTAAATGAAATGAACAACACTTAACTATAGTCATTTTTGTTCCATTGCCATCTGGTCTCTGTGGTGATATAGGGAAATGCTACGTTGTTGTCTGTATGTTGTGTATCCTGTATGATCACATGACATTGCAGCCTGGTCCCAGCCCACTTGGCAAAAACTGGTTGAATCAACATTGTTTCTATGTCATTTCAACCCCCCAAAAAAAATGTATGTGACGATATGTCAATGTGGAAAACTGATCGGATTTGCAGAAAATCATCAATGGGCATTTTTAACCTAAATCTAATGACATGGTGACATTTGCTGTTGATTTCACGTTGAATTCACAGTTAGATGTAAATCAAAGCTAGAAGTTAAACTGACGTATGTGCCCAGCGGGAGGTCTGTGTGTCACTCAAGACAGCACAAACAGATCTAGGACCCTGACTAGTGATATTGCATAATCAAGTTTCAAATACAGTGAAAATGCCTTTTCTAATCACGTCACATGGTGATAATATCATACCATAGAGATAGTGAATGCCTTCAACATCATCTTCATGCAGGGAGAAGTCTTCCACGTAGCTGTACATGGGATACATGAGGGCGTCTCTGATGTTGGAGTGGTCCAGACCCAGGGCATGACCAAACTCATGGGCCGCAACCAGGAACAGACTGTAGCCTGAGAGAGGAGAGGGTGAGTAGAAACACATCATTAAGTCAGCTGTGGTTTGCACCTGTAGCCTGAGTGTCAGTATTGTTTGTGCTATCATGCTAACTACCCGTCACACATTGTCATGTTTGGCTTGACATTTACTAACTGACAACAAACTGATCTGGGACCAGGCTAACTGTCAACAAACAGATCTGGGACCAGGCTAACTGGCTACAAACAGGTCTGGGATCAGGCTAACTGACAATAAACAGATCTGGGACCAGGCTAACTGGCAACAATCAGATCTGGGACCAGGCTAACTGGCCATAAACAGGTCTGGGACCAGGCTAACTGGCAACAATCAGATCTGGGACCAGGGTAACTGGCAACAAGCAGGTCTGGGACCAGGCTAACTGGCTACAAACAGGTCTGGGACCAGGCTAACTGGCAACAATCAGATCTGGGACCAGGCTAACTGGCAACAAACAGGTCTGGGACCAGGCTAACTGGCAACAAACAGGTCTGGGACCAGGCTAACTGACAACAAACAGGTCTGGAACCAGGCTAACTGGCAATAAACAGGTCTGGGATCAGGCTAACTGGCTACAAACGGATCTGGGATCAGGCTAACTGGCTACAAACAGGTCTGGGACCAGGCTAACTGACAACAAACAGGTCTGGGATCAGGCTAACTGACAATAAACAGATCTGGGACCAGGCTAACTGGCAACAATCAGATCTGGGACCAGGCTAACTGGCAACAATCAGATCTGGGACCAGGCTAACTGGCAACAAGCAGGTCTGGGACCAGGCTAACTGGCTACAAACAGGTCTGGGACCAGGCTAACTGACAACAAACAGGTCTGGAACCAGGCTAACTGCCAATAATCAGGTCTGGGATCAGGCTAACTGGCTACAAACGGATCTGGGATCAGGCTAACTGGCTACAAACAGGTCTGGGACCAGGCTAACTGACAACAAACAGGTCTGGGATCAGGCTAACTGGCAACAAACGGATCTGGGATCAGGCTAACTGGCTACAAACAGATCTGGGATCAGGCTAACTGGCTACAAACAGGTCTGGGACCAGGCTAACTGGCTACAAACAGATCTGGGATCAGGCTAGTGCACCTACTATAATACACAGTTTCCATACTATTGAGCTGGTTATGCATCCACCTAGAACCATGCTGGAAAGGACAATGTGAAAGGAAATGATCTGACTCAGCGGTTCGAGTCGGCGCAATAGTTTGAAACCGGCGTTTGTCTCTGACTGTCAGCCAGCAGTTTGTCTCTGACTGTCAGCCAGCAGTTTGTCTCTGACTGTCAGCCAGCAGTTTGTCTCTGACTGTCAGCCATCAGTTTGTCTCTGACTGTCAGCCATCAGTTTGTCTCTGACTGTCAGCCATCAGTTTGTCTCTGACTGTCAGCCAGCAGTTTGTCTCTGACTGTCAGCCATCAGTTTGAGTCAGCACGGTAGGGGCACTGACGCTGTCTATATCACTCACCCCTATCTTGGCAGAAGCCCCATTTCGTGTCTGCGTCAAAGTTGCTGGTGGTAGCGCACCACAGCCTGCCGTCTCCCCGTCCCTCGCTGGTGCATGAGTCATACTTATTTCCCAGGAAGATGAAGGGGAAGTGACACGGCTCTCCCTCAGAGTTTCCACCAATCACAGCCGTATCTGTCATAACACACAGACACAATACTATTAGCGAACATGTGTCACTGACGGCAGGCTAGTGATTAATGTATGTGTGACAGCGATCAGACCTGGGTTTAAATACTATTTCATTTGAACTGTGCTCGATTGATTTTTCTTGGTGCAATGGAATCAGTGGATAGGCCCAAAAACACACCCATTTGCTACTCCTGTCAGGCTCAATCAAACACTCAAAATATTTGAAATAAAATTAATACTATTTGAACCCAGGTCTGGTAGTGGTGACAGTGACAATCCCTCACCTCTGTTGGGACAGAAGCCAAATTTCTTATCCTTGTCAAAGTTGTCTGTGGTGGAACACCAGCGGTATCCATCGCTGCGGCCTTCCGTCGTGCAACCTTCATATGTCTCCCCGAGAAACACAAAGGGGAACACACATGCTTTGCCGTTGCTGTTTCCGTCAAATGTGTACAGAACTGTGTGAGAGAGAGAGAGAGAGAGAGAGAGAGATGGAGTGAGAGAGAGAGATGGAGCGAGAGAGAGAGAGAGAGATGGATGGAGAGAGAGAGAGAGAGAGAGAGATGGAGAGAGAGAGAGAGAGATGGAGTGAGAGAGAGAGAGATGGAGTGAGAGAGAGAGAGATGGAGCGAGAGAGAGAGAGAGAGAGAGAGAGAGAGAGAGAGATGGAGTGAGAGAGAGAGAGAGAGAGAGAGAGAGAGAGAGAGAGATGGAGCGAGAGAGAGAGAGAGATGGAGTGAGAGAGATGGAGCGAGAGAGAGAGAGAGAGAGAGAGAGAGAGAGAGAGAGAGAAAGAAAGAAATAGAGAAAGAGGGAGGGGCATATGATTAGAGGCATGTCATAGCACACTCTGTCAAAAATACTTTCTGACCAATCATTCCTCTCAAGTATTAACTGTCAATCTTACGTTCACTTGGACAGAAGCCGAATTTCTTGTCTCTTCCGTAGTCGGCTGTGGTGGCACACCAGGGCAGGTTGTCAGAGCGCCCCTTCGTGGTGCAGGTGGAGTACTGCTTGCCCTCGAAGGAAAAAGGGAAGTGGCACAGAGCACCCTCTGCGTTGCCAAAGCTAGTCTTCACAGCTGGAACAAAAAAGTGATGTTTTTATTGGGTGAACTTGTGAACGATAGCTATGTCCGACATTATTAAATACATATAAGTGACCCCAAAAAATGGCTCACTGCAGCTCAAGGATTCAACCCTACAGATTGATGTTAAGATGTTGGCAGAGGCATATAATTCATTTCAATCTCAGTCAAGAAAATGCTTAAAATGGACAGTAGGGGGAGTCATAGATCCATGAAATACTGCCTGCCTGAAACAGCCAGGTTTGACTATACACCATGCTGACCTGCTCCTTTGCCGAGGGTCCAGTTTTCGTCGTCGTCAAAGTGGGCGTCTCCCTGTATGCCCTCACCAGGGGGGAAGGCGTGGGCCAGAAGGCCGTCCTTACCATCGAAGGGGTAGCCGTCTCCATGGTCTGGAAAATAACAAGGCATTGAATGAACGGCATTCATTTCATGCAGAGTCGGGGTCAATTCAGTTCCTTCCTTTCATGTTTCTTCAATAAAGATTTATTTGGATGTCTACTCTTCAATTTCGAGATATGTTTAAAACGTACATTTTCTGGGAGGCTGAGGTTGTTTAATTGTTGCTGTCAGATGATATGGTACATATTGCATAGCCTGGATTCCAAAATGATATGCTCCCTTTTCACTGAAGTGAAACAATGGGTGAAAAACAAAGCGTCCATTCGGATCCCAGGCTACGTACAGTTACTGCAGCCCTTCTTACCTGCTTTTCCAAATGACACCATGATGTCAGCGATGCCGTCGAAGAGTCGCGTGAAGGTGAGAGGGGTGACATCACTCCACACCTTGAAGGCTCTGGCGAAGGCGTCGTCTATCAGAGAGGCTACCATGTCTGGAGAGTAGTTCAGGATCCTAGAGAGAAAAGCAAGAGAGTACGGTCAAACTCACTATGGCAGTCAACATCCACAGATTCAATTAGAGTGTATCGTAGGCCATTGTTTTGCAATGCGCTATTAGCACACCGTTTCAGGTATCTATTTCCAACTCAAGTCTGTTGAGGCATCAGACATAACTCTGGAATGTCTCAGTCAGGAAAAGGGTTGTAACATAATTCATGCATCTCATTACACTTAGCTACTGGGCTAATGAATATACATCAACGCACCAAGAGGTATTAGGAGCATCACTCTGTGCAGTCTTTTGGTTATATTATCCCATCTTCCACCATACCTGTACGTAATGTCGTGATGGTCCCATTTCAGGTCCCCCTGGAAGGTCTGGTAGGAGCGTACGTCAGGGACCCCGCAGCGAGGTGCCTTCATGGCTGCTACCGTAGACTTGTCCAGCGTCCCTGTCTCCTCCAACCCCATCTGCCTCTGCATTCTCATTAGAGCCTTGGAGGTGGACACCATGGACTGGAAACCGCTGCGGTGCTGAACGTCCATGTAGCCAAACCTCTTCAAGTAGCTCTGGAGGTAGGAAATAATGAATACCGTGAGATTATTTGATTAATTACATCATTGCAAATTCATGAAATGAGGTCAAATTATAACACATACATGTCTGCTTCAGGTAGTTCTGATGATAAATTACGATGATAAGATTATAGCAAATCTTGAGATTATTGCAAATCATAAAATGAAGTCCAACTATGCAGAATTTAGTGTCCCTTTAGTTTGGCGTAATCCAAAACATTGAAACATGAAGACGTTGGACAACACCCACATTTCTTTAGTGACCATAAAGAAATGTCCCACCCTCACGTCATGTGTTTCGTCTTCAGAACAGAAAACAGGAGGAACGAAGCATCTGTTCATAGACAAAGATCAAATCTCTATTCATCTATTGGCTACTCACTTCTGCCAGCTCCGTATCCGTCATGTTCTTGAGGACATCTCCAGGGAACGTGACGGACACAGACTTCTTCAGGGGAACGCACCATCCACTCAGCATACACGTCCCCAACACAAACAAAGCCAGAACTCTTCTCATGGTGAGACCAAAGGTGACAGAGAAGATGCAAGAATGTGCCAGATAGACAGTCAATGAAGATGAATGCTCTCTCGCCGACACACACACACAAAAAAAAGCACAGTTTCTCCCTTGGCTCTTGTTGCTGTTCAATCTCTTTGTTGTGGCCGGCTCTTGAGACTTGTTGTCGTTCTCCTTTGTGACCTTGGTGCTTTGGGTTCAGTATTTATGCTCTCAGTCTTAGACACCCTCTTAACACCTCCCCCCCCCACCCCACCCTCCTCTCTGTCTATACCAGTCATCACCCCCTCCTCCTCCTCTCTGCCTATACCAGTCATCACCACTCCCACAGGGACTAGGCTTTATGTTATTGTTCAGGGGTTTTCCAAAATATACTAATCTACACATTTAGCCCAGTACATCACTTCCTATCAATGAACCCTTTTTTAGCTACATTTCTGGTGAAGTATTTTGACCAATACAATTAGGGAAATGATCTAATAATTACGTTAGGATGTTTTGGCTTTGTTCAAGCCAAAAGATTGCACGACATTTGGTTAGAAGAGTGACTCTGACATAATGCGAATCTAAAAGTACTGTTTCTTATATTCAAATCAAATCAAATCAAATGTATTTATATAGCCCTTCGTACATCAGCTGATATCTCAAAGTGCTGTACAGAAACCCAGCCTAAAACCCCAAACAGCAAGCAATGCAGGTGTAGAAGCACGGCACATTCTACAGCGACGGCGAGTGCTGTATTAACACATACATCTTTAGATTTTTTATTAGTTGCTGAGTTTCTAGGAAAAGCCCCTGCAGACATATAACTCTCATAAATAAATAGCTGCGGTAATAGCATGCTTATTCAACAGACATATTCATCTGTTTATGTTTAGCCGGTGGGTTTAGGTAACTGTAAGACATGTGGAAACCAAATGTAAAAAAATTCAAATCATAACCTAAAATGGAGTTGAACCTGTACTTCTGTTATCTTAAAATAATACATTGTAGCTGCAACATTTTATTTGTCACGCCCTGGTCGAAGTATTTTGTGTTTTTCTTTATGTTTTGGTCAGGCCAGGGTGTGACATGGGTTTTTGTATGTGGTGTGTAGCTTAGTGGGATTGTAGCTTAGTGGGGTGTTCTGGGAGAGTCTATGGCTGTCTGAAGTGGTTCTCAATCAGAGGCAGGTGTTTACCGTTGTCTCTGATTGGGAACCATATTTAGGCAGCCATATTCTTTGGTTGTATTGTGGGTGATTGTCCTGTGTGTCTTGATGTCCTTGTTAGAGGTTTGTAGACACATGTATAGGCTGTTTTTGGTTTTCGTTTATTGTTTTGTTGAATTTGTGTGTTGATTCGTGTTAAGTTGTTTTATTAAACATGGATCGAAATCTACACGCTGCAGTGGTCCGACTCTCCTTCACCAATAGAAAGCCGTTACATTATTGAATGAAGTTTGCCTCCACTTTTCTGTTTTCAGGTTTTGGGGGAAAACAACTGAGTCAGTGGTCAGAGGTTCAAGATATAACTACTATGTGTTACACTATGTAACTGTCTAGGGCTGCCAATCAAACGTATAACTACTAGAACCCTCCGTCTCTCACCAATCCCCACTAAACTATGTAACTGTCTAGGGCTGCCAATCAAACGTATAACACCTAGAACTCTCCGTCTCTCACCAATCCCCACTAAACTATGTAACTGTCTAGGGCTGCCAATCAAACGTATAACTTCTAGAACCCTCCGTCTCAATCCAATCCCCACTAAACTATGTAACTGTCTAGGGCTGCCAATCAAACGTATAACTACTAGAACCCTCCGTCTCTCACCAAATATGTAACTGTCTAGGGCTGCCAATCAAACGTATAACTCCTAGAACCCTCCGTCTCTCACCAATCCCCACTAAACTATGTAACTGTCTAGGGCTGCCAATCAAAAAACACTCTCTGTATTGTCCCTACATATCAATAATCAAGTACATGTACAGAAACTGTTGTTTGGTTCAGAAGAGTATGAATGAAAACTGACATTGAACCAAATAGCTACAAACATGAAGCCTAATACATTGATAGATAATTTAGATAGTATTAGTAGATGCTGTGTACATTACTAATCAAATATAAAGCCACAGACAACAACACATGCTCCATTGCACAACACGGCTTGCTGTTCATCACCGTGTAATAAAACCACTGCAATATTCTGTGGTTAATTCATTTTAAGGAACAATCTACTTTAATGTCACCATGTCAGTGATGACATGCCATTAATCGTAACTCAAATCATTGTGATCAAACTTGTGACGGATATTAGGTCATGGGGTAAAAACTCTTTAGGAGTTTTTTTCTTCTCACCCTATGAGATATTTCATCATTCAAGACCGGTTTATTTCTTCTCACCCTAGGAGATATTTCATCAGTCAAGACCGGTTTATTTCTGGCCCATCCGAGCACATTACACAGGCCTATGCAGTTTCAGTGCAACACATTTCAAATAGTATTATATGTATATACGGGGGGGGGGGGGGTATTCTCGCCAAACCTCACTATAAATAGAGTCTAAATACCCACTGGGCAGAGACGTCAATTCAACGTCTATTCCACGCTGGTTCAACGTAATTGTGTTGAATTGACGCGGGAAACAACATTGATTCAACCAGTGTGTTCCCAGTGGGTAGAGTTTGGTCTTAAGCTTTCCAAACAAAATGGGGATAATGACCTTGAAAGACCAGCTACAATCTGGTGACCTCCAGGTGATATCATCTCGTCTGTTATGATGATGTGGGAGAATGTAGCAGCACTTTGTGGCAGTAGAGCAGAAAGATGACTCATGAACAGAAACCTGGACGAGGGACTTTCTTCCCCGATGAGCACATGGCTGACAGCCCACTCTGTCCCCCATACACACTAGACCTGAGCAGCAGTCTGCAGCTGGGAATGATACAGGTGTTGATCAAACTGGATGAAATCTCTGTCCCCTAACATGTGGGAGTCAGCTGAATGTAACAACCATAAAACGATGGAAATGAAAACCATTTTGCAGGTTTTACTAAATAATTTCTTCCATCCTAGTCATGTTTCCTCATCTGCTTGTGTCCATCCTAGCCATGTTTCCTCATCTGCTTGCATCCACCCTAGCCATGTTTCCTCATCTGCTTGCATCCACCCTAGCCATGTTTCCTCATCTGCTTGCATCCATCCTAGCCATGTTTCCTCATCTGCTTGCGTCCATCCTAGTCACATTTCCTCATCTGCTTTCATCCATCCTAGCCATGTTTCCTCATCTGCTTGCATCCATCCTAGCCATGTTTCCTCATCTTCTTGCATCCATCCTAGCCATGTTTCCTCATCTGCTTGCATAAGCCTCCCCTATATCCTGGTGTTCGGGTCCTTCTTTGTCTATGCTAGTCTACCAGTCTGTCTACCAGTCTGTCTACCAGTCTGTCTATCCTGCCCTCTGACAGACTAACTATACCACAGGTTAATATAGTCTACCAGTCTGTCTATCCTGCCCTCTGACAGACTAACTATACCACAGATTAATATAGACTACCAGTCTGTCTATCCTGCCCTCTAACAGACTAACTATACCACAGGTTAATATAGTCTACCAGTCTGTCTATCCTGCCCTCTAACAGACTAACTATACCACAGGTTAATATAGACTACCAGTCTGTCTATCCTGCCCTCTAACAGACTAACTATACCACAGGTTAATATAGTCTACCAGTCTGTCTATCCTGCCCTCTAACAGACTAACTATACCACAGGTTAATATAGTCTACCAGTCTGTCTATCCTGCCCTCTAACAGACTAACTATACCACAGGTTAATATAGTCTACCAGTCTGTCTATCCTGCCCTCTGACAGACTAACTATACCACAGGTTAATATAGTCTACCAGTCTGTCTATCCTGCCCTCTAACAGACTAACTATACCACAGGTTAATACAGTCTACCAGTCTGTATATCCTGCCCTCTAACAGACTAACTATACCACAGGTTAATATAGTCTACCAGTCTGTCTATCCTGCCCTCTAACAGACTAACTATACCACAGGTTAATATAGTCTACCAGTCTGTCTATCCTGCCCTCTAACAGACTAACTATACCACAGGTTAATATAGTCTACCAGTCTGTCTATCCTGCCCTAGGACAGACTAACTATACCACAGATTAATATAGTCTACCAGTCTGTCTGTCCTGCCCTCTAACAGACTAACTATACCACAGGTTAATATAGTCTACCAGTCTGTCTACCAGTCTGTCTATCCTGCCCTCTATCCACCATGTATTGTGACAATAGTTGTAGGTGGATTGTTTGTCCAGATCTGCAATAGGCTAACTAGCATCATACCACACATAAAATCTTTCAAAGTGGCACCAATTTTTTATATAAGCGGAGAGGTGTCGTTGTGTATAAAAGAACAGTGAAGACAAGAAGCTCAAAAAGCTCCCCTATTGATCTTGTATAGGGACAATACAATTATCCTACCGAGATTAGCTCATAACAATACAATTATCCTACCTAGATTAGCCCATAACAATACAATTATCCTACCGAGATTAGCCCATAACAATACAATTATCCTACCGAGATTAGCTCATAACACTACAATACAATTATCCTACCGAGATTAGCTCATAACACTACAATACAATTATCCTACCGAGATTAGCTCATAACACTACAATACAATTATCCTACCTAGATTAGCCCATAACAATACAATTATTCTACCTAGATTAGCCCATAACAATACAATTATCCTACCTAGATTAGCCCATAACACTACAATACAATTATCCTACCTAGATTAGCCCATAACACTACAATACAATTATCCTACCTAGATTAGCTCATAACACTTCAATACAATTATCCTACCTAGATTAGCCCATAACACTACAATACAATTATCCTACCGAGATTAGCCCATAACACTACAATTATCCTACCTAGATTAGCCCATAACACTACAATACAATTACCCTACCTAGATTAGCCCATAACACTACAATACAATTATCCTACCTAGATTAGCCCATAACACTACAATTATCCTACCTAGATTAGCCCATAACACTACAATACAATTATCCTACCTAGATTAGCCCTTAACACTATAATTATCCTACCTAGATTATCCCATAACACTACAATTATCCTACCTAGATTAGCCCATAACACTACAATACAATTATCCTACCTATATTAGCCCATAACAATACAATTATTCTACCTAGATTAGCCCATAACAATACAATTATCCTACCTAGATTAGCCCATAACACTACAATACAATTATCCTACCTAGATTAGCCCATAACACTACAATACAATTATTCTACCTAGATTAGCCCATAACAATACAATTATCCTACCTAGATTAGCCCATAACAATACAATTATCCTACCTAGATTAGCCCATAACAATACAATTATCCTACCTAGATTAGCCCATAACAATACAATTATCCTACCTAGATTAGCCCATAACAATACAATTATCCTACCTAGATTAGCCCATAACAATACAATTATCCTACCTAGATTAGCCCATAACACTACAATTATACTACCTAGATTAGCCCATAACACTACAATACAATTATCCTACCTAGATTAGCCCATAACACTACAATACAATTATCCTACCGAGATTAGACTATAACACTACAATACAATTATCCGACCTAGAGTATAGTAACATACAACAACACAATGCAATCATTAATTGAACAATACTTATCAAGTGAGTACAAATTTCTACTCAAGGCACTAAACTGAAGTGAAAATGTAATTTGAATAACGGCGCCAAAACACCTGTGATTGAATTATTTCTTTCAGTTTGGATCAGTTGTGTTTCTAATCTCTACAGTTTATAAGGTCTAGATGTGCCCAGTAGCAGACCAGTCTGGCTGATACTGAGATGCACCGTCTGTTGCGGATCAGCATTTTCCCAAGTCGTCTTAATAACGTGGCCACAAATGCTCCTGGCCCAGATATTCAGGAAAGCTTAATGCTATCAAGACTCAGGATAAGACCCAGATGCAGACATGGAAAGAGGAGACAGGGGGCAGTGAGACAGAGGTTTAATCCTTAATACATGAAAACCGGGATGTATACGGAGGCAACAGAAGATGAACACAGAGGGGCTAAGGATCGGGGGGGGTCCGCCCGGAGGGGCAGATCCCGAGAAGACAGCCATACCCTCTGCCTGAGACGATAACGGGGAACGAGGGTCCGGTAGCGGTCTGCCTGTCTACGCTACCTGCAGGTGGTCTTAAGAAGAGCACACCGGGCTCACTTCCAGGTACGGCGACAGCGACCAGACAAACATCTGGGCCGAGGGTATGCTGACCTCTTCCACTTGCTCAGGGAAGAGCAGGGGGCTGATAACCCATCAAACACTCAATAGGCGAGAGACAAGTGGCTGAGCAGGGAAGGGTGTTGCGGGTGTAATCCACCAACACAAGTTGCTGGCTCCAGGTGGTGGGGTTGGCTGAGACGAGGCAACGAGGAGTCATTTCCAGATCCTGATTGGCTCGTTCCAACTGGCCGTTAGACTTGGGGTGAAACCCAGAGGACAGGCTGGCCAACGACCCAATGAGTGTGCAGAAAGCCTTCCAGAACTGAGGACCACAGTCAGAGACCATGTCCACCGGAAGTCCATGGATCCGGAAGTCATGTTGCACCATGAGCTGGGCCGTCTCCTTGGCTGAGG
The DNA here is from genome assembly GCF_034236695.1 of Oncorhynchus nerka. NCBI lineage: Eukaryota > Metazoa > Chordata > Actinopteri > Salmoniformes > Salmonidae > Oncorhynchus > Oncorhynchus nerka. The sequence continues at coordinate 87,953,832 of NC_088402.1, read as the reverse complement.
GTAGCTTGAGGTGGGGAATGAAATGGGTGGCTTTGAAAAACCTGTACACCACCGTAAGGATAGTGGTGTTGCCATCAGATGGAGGGAGACCAGTGACAAAGTCCAGGGATCAATGTGACCAGGGACGGTGAGGGACAGGAAGTGGTTGCCAAGGAGTCTTATTCTGAGCACAGACAGTGCAGGCGGCGATGAACGCGGAGACATCAGAAACCATGGTGGGCCACCAAAAGCGTTGTCACACAAAGGCCAGGCTCCAATGGGAGCCATGGTGGCAGGCAGGAAGCATTGCAGCTGCACTCTGGAAGTGGGTTGAGGGCAATCCACCACCGCTCTCACCTTTGCGGGACCCATCTGCACATTACCAGCAGCGATGATGTATCCTAGGAAGGAGAAAGGTGGAGCGATGGAATTAGCATTTTTCTGCTTTGACAAAAATCTGGTTTTCCAGGAGACGCTGGAGGACTTATCGGATGTGGAGAACTGAGCGGGGAAAAAACGAGGATGTCGACAAGGTAGACGAACACAAACAGGTTCAACATGTTGCGGAGAACTTCGTTAACCAGGGCCTGGAACACAGCAGCAGCGTTGGTCAGACCGAATGGCATCACCTGGTAGTCATACTGTCCGCTAGCTGTGTTGAAGGAGAAAATGGTGGCCCCATGGAGCGGCTCGAAGGACAAGGCGATGAGTGGTAGCGGGTAGCGGTTCTTAACCGTGATGTCATTAAGGCCCCAGTAGTCGAATTGCACAGGGGAGGCAGAAGGACGGATACACCCTGCAGCCAGGGAGTCCTCAATGTATGTTTCCATAGCCTTGTTCACCGGACCCGACAGAGAATACAGCCGTGCCCGGGGTGGAGTAGTGCCCAGGAGAAGGTCGATCACGCAGTTGTAGTGTCGATGCGGAGGAAGTGAAGTGGCCCGAGCCTTGCTGAAAGCCTCCCGGAGGTCCTGGTACTCCGCGGGAAGGGTGGAGAGGTCCAAGGCTTCTTCCGAGCCCACAGGAAGACGTTCCGGGGCAGGCTGCGCCGACTTCAGGCAATGGCCGTGGCAGAACGGGCTCCAGCCCGTGATAGCACCAGCATTCCAGCTGATAAGGGGGATTGTGTTGCTAGAGCCATGAAAACCTCAATACCACGGGTACCTGAGGAGACTTGATGAGAATGAACTGCATAGACTCACTGTGGTTTCCTGACACTCGCAGGTTGATCCGAGTAGTATTGTGCGTGACTCTGCCTATAGAGCGCACATCCAGCCCTCTGATGTCCATGGGAATGGGGAGGGGCTGAGTGGGGATGCCCAGATCTGACACCAGGATAGTGTCCATTAAATTCTCATTGGCCCCAGAGTCAATGAGTACCCGGATAAATTTTGACTGGTCGCCCCCACAGCAGGATGGCATGGTGAGGGGTACGAGTAAGGGGAGAAGGAAAACTGACTGATAGTCCCACAATACAGACAACTCTTGGTGTTAAGTCTGAGTAAATGTTCAGCTGGAGACAACCTAGCTCTGCCGAAGACTCTCGGGGGAACTGGGGTAACCTCGGATTCTCTCGGGAACATAGATGCTGGGGACTTCTGGGATCCCTTGGAGGCGAGGTGGGATCAAGCAAGTGAGCAAGTGAGACCGGAATTCCGTAGCCGCCCATCGATCCGGACGGCCAAGGCGATGAGTCGAGATCCTTAGGCAGCTCCCAGACTGCGAGCTCGTCTTTAACTTCCTCCGATAATCCATGAAGGAATGTGTCGAACAGGGATTCCGGGTTCCAGGAACTCTTAGCAGCCAATGTGCGGAAATCAACCGCATAGTCTGCCACACTGTGGGAGTCTTGCCAAAGTTAGAGTAACTTCCTGGCAGCCTCTCTCCCGGACAACGGAGAATTTAAAACCTTTTTCACCTCAGTCATGAACTTCTCCAGACTGAAGCACACGGCAGATTGTTGTTCCCACACTGCCTTAGCCCAGACGAGAGCCCTCCCGGACATTAGCGTTATGAGGTACGCTATCTTCGAGGGAAAGGACAAGGGCTGCAGCTCGAGGAGGGAGGAGGGAGCACTGGGAGAGAAACACCCGACAGTCTCCTGACTCTCCAGCAAAGCATTCCGGAGGAGGTAAGCAGGGTTCTCGGGAATTCGGGAGGCCTGGAGAGACGCGCTGCTGCCAGCGGGGTTACTGAGGGGCTGGGAGGTTACTGTCATGGCTGGCTGCCTAACAGACAATCCGCGGAATTGCTGCAGCAATGTATTCAAGGCACGGTCATGGCGTTCCGCCAAGGTCTGGAATCTTTCCATAAGACCTAGAAATAACTCCTTGTGTCTCCCAATGGTGGCTCCTTGACAGGAGATGTTGTTGCAGAGCTGGTCCGAGTCTGCTGGGTGAGTCATGGACAGTTCGTACTTTCAGGAATCAAGGTAAGGTGCAGATGCAGACAGTTTGTATACAAAACAGGGGGCAGGCAAACGACAGGTCAAGGACAGGCAGAGGTCAGTAATCCAGGGCAGAATCAGTAAGGTACAGAACGGCAGGCAGAGGTCAGTAATCCAAGGCAGTGTCAGAAAGGTACAGAACAGCAGGCAGGCTCAGGGCAGGCAGAGGTCAGTAATCCAAGGCAGTGTCAGAAAGGTACAGAACAGCAGGCAGGCTCAGGGCAGGCAGAGGTCAGTAATCCAAGGCAGTGTCAGAAAGGTACAGAACAGCAGGCAGGCTCAGGGCAGGCAGAGGTCAGTAATCCAGGGCAGAATCAGTAAGGTACAGAACGGCAGGCAGGCTTCGGGCAGGCAGAGGTCAGTAATCCAGGGCAGAATCAGTAAGGTACAGAACGGCAGGCAGGCTCAGGGCAGGCAGAGGTCAGTAATCCAGGGCAGAATCAGTAAGGTACAGAACAGCAGGCAGGCTCAGGGCAGGCAGAGGTCAGTAATCCAGGGCAGAATCAGTAAGGTACAGAATGGCAGGCAGGCTCAGGGTCAGGGCAGACAGAAAGGTCAAAACCGGAAGTACTAGAATACAGAGACTAGAAAGGAGTACGGGGAAAAACACGCTGGTAGGCTTGACGGGACAAGGCGAACTGGCAACAGACAAACAGAAAACACAGGTATAAGTACCCAGGGGTTAATGGGGAAAACGGGCGACACCTGGAGGGGGGTGGAGACAAGCACAAAGACAGGTGAAACAGATCAGGGTGTGACAAATGCACAGCATTACAGTGAATATAAAACCAAGCTATCTTGAACATCAGTGTCATTTAATAATATGCATGGGGTGTTGTAGTTTATAGTGAATGTATCACTATTTATCACAATGCAAGCCTGCTCATTGGAAATACAACACCAGCCGTCCTATTGCAAGGCAATATTAGCTTCACAGTGAAACACCAAAATTCTGGCTATTTATCGTTCTTAAACAGAAAGAAAAATAGTTTATTTTGCTATTATTATTATTATTATTATTATTATTGTATTTTCAGCCTCTGTACAATGCATGAAAACTTACCTGCCATACGTCCACAACGATGTAGCAGCAGAGCAAGCAATTTGTGAGAGGATGATTGGTCGGTGTCAACTTAATTTACAATCTATTATGTTACTTGTTTACTTGTTATTTGTGTTAAATATTTCCATTCTGGGATAGTTGTTCACTGAATTGCTAGTACTAGTTGCTCACACTGCTACATTGGCTACATAAACAGACGTAGCTAGCTAGCATAAAAGCTAGCTTTGTTGATGCCGGCTGTGTGATGACGCAGTTTCCTGTTTAGGTTAGAGGTCAACCTCTAACGCTCTGCGTTCTCCCATACTAGAAGTTATGCTCTTTCAGGTGTCCTTGAAAGATCACCATTAAAAGAATGTGAGAACGCAGAACACAAGTATGTCATTTGGAACACAAGCCTGGAGTTGGACTAGCCTCCCCTCATATGTTTTGTCAGTAAGGTGAAAAATGATGTCAGTACACCAACCCTAAGCTTGGGTATAAAAACACCAACTTTTCTCAGAAAACCTCTATAACACATCCTGCTCAGCAAGGCCTGGGTAATGGACC
>NC_088402.1:87907298-87944798 GCF_034236695.1 Oncorhynchus nerka | reverse complement strand
TTAGCTGTGTTCTTAATATCAGACAGTGAGACAGTTAGCTGTGTTCTTCATATCAGACAGTGAGACAGTTATATGTGTTCTTAATTTCAGACAGTGAGTTAGCTGTGTTCTTCATATCAGACAGTGAGACAGTTATCTGTGTTCTTAATTTCAGACAGTGAGACAGTTAGCTGTGTTCTTCATATCAGACAGTGAGACAGTTAGCTGTGTTCTTAATATCAGACAGTGAGACAGTTAGCTGTGTTCTTCATATCAGACAGTGAGACAGTTATCTGTGTTCTTCATATCAGACAGTGAGACAGTTAGCTGTGTTCTTCATATCAGACAGTGAGACAGTTAGCTGTGTTCTTAATATCAGACAGTGAGACAGTTAGCTGTGTTCTTCATATCAGACAGTGAGACATTTAGCTGTGTTCTTCATATCAGATAGTGAGACAGTTATCTGTGGTCTTCATATCAGACAGTGAGACAGTTAGCTGTGTTCTTAATATCAGACAGTGAGACAGTTAGCTGTGTTCTTCATATCAGATAGTGAGGCAGTTAGCTGTGTTCTTCATATCAGACAGTGAGACAGTTAGCCGTGTTCTTCATATCAGACAGTGAGACAGTTAGCCGTGTTCTTCATATCAGACAGTGAGACAGTTAGCTGTGTTCTTCATATCAGACAGTGAGACAGTTACTGACAGTGAGACAGTTAGCTGTGTTCTTAATATTAGACAGTGAGACAGTTAGCTGTGTTCTTCATATCAGACAGTGAGACAGTTAGCTGTGTTTTTCATATCAGACAGTGAGACAGTTAGCTAATGCCTCTCTAGTGTCTTGGTTATTTCTGAATATCAGACTAGGCAGGCGTATTGACTGAAGGCCATGGTACAAGGGAGGGCAGATGGGTGACTCTGTCTGTAGTCTACCCCGGCTCTGGCTCCTGATCCTAGGCAGAGCATGGTCACAGGGTCCTGTGGTTAATTTATCTCTCGACGCGGCAGTTAAATACTAATTACGTCTGGTTATGAAATGGTGACATTTATGGGTGTGTAGAGGGGTTGAGAGAGAGGGAGAGAGAGAAAGTGTGTGAGAGAGAGACAGAGACAGAGACAGAGCGAGACAGAGAGAGAGAGACAGAGAGAGAGAGACAGAGACAGAGAGACAGTGACAGAGAGAGACAGAGACAGAGACAGAGACAGAGAGAGAGAGACAGAGACCGAGAGAGACAGTGACAGAGAGAGACAGAGAGAGACAGAGACAGAGAGAGAGACAGAGAGAGACAGAGACAGAGAGAGACAGAGACAGAGAGAGAGAGAGACAGAGACAGAGACAGAGAGAGACAGAGAGAGACAGAGACAGAGAGAGACAGAGACAGAGAGAGAGAGAGACAGAGACAGAGACAGAGAGACAGTGACAGCGAGAGACAGAGACAGAGACAGACAGAGACAGAGACAGAGACAGAGAGAGACAGAGACAGAGAGAGACAGTGACAGAGACAGAGAGAGACAGAGAGACAGAGACCGAGAGAGACAGTGACAGAGAGAGACAGAGACAGAGACAGAGACAGAGAGAGAGAGAGAGACAGAGAGAGAGACAGAGACAGAGAGAGAGACAGAGAGAGACAGAGACAGAGAGAGACAGAGACAGAGAGAGACAGAGAGAGACAGAGACAGAGAGAGACAGAGACAGAGACAGAGAGAGAGACAGAGAGAGACAGAGACAGAGAGAGACAGAGACAGAGAGAGACAGAGACAGAGAGAGACAGAGAGAGACAGAGAGACAGTGACAGAGAGACAGAGACAGAGACAGAGAGAGAGACAGAGAGAGACAGAGACAGAGAGAGACAGAGACAGAGAGAGACAGAGAGAGACAGAGAGAGACAGAGACAGAGACAGAGACAGAGAGAGACAGAGAGAGACAGAGAGAGACAGAGAGAGAGCCAGAGAGAGAGCCAGAGACAGAGAGAGAAAGAGAGAGGGGGAGAGACAGAGAGAGACAGACAGAGAGAGAGACAGAGAGAGAGAGAGAGAGAGAGAGACATTATAAAATCCATGTACACAAACAACAAGTGTGCGGTTAAAATTGGCAAAAAACACACACATTTCTTCACACAGGGTCGTGGGGTTAGACAGGGATGCAGCTTAAGCCCCACCCTCTTCAACATATATATCAACGAATTGGCGCGGGCACTAGAAAAGTCTGCAGCACCCGGCCTCCCCCTGCTACAATCCGAAGTCAAATGTCTGCTGTTTGCTGATGATCTGGTGCTTCTGTCACCAACCAAGGAGGGCCTACAGCAGCACCTAGATCTTATGCACAGATTCTGTCAGACCTGGGCCCTGACAGTAAATCTCAGTAAGACCAAAATAATGGTGTTCCAAAAAAGGTCCAGTCACCAGGACCACAAATACAAATTCCATCTAGACACTGTTGCCCTAGAGCACACAAAAAACTATACATACCTTGGCCTAAACATCAGCGCCACAGGTAACTCCCACAAAGCTGTGAACGATCTGAGAGACAAGGCAAGAAGGGCATTCTATGCCATCAAAAGAAACATACATTTCAACATACCAATTAGGATTTGGCTAAAAATACTTGAATCAGTCATAGAGCCCATTGCCCTTTATGGTTGTGAGGTCTGGGGTCCGCTCACCAACCAAGACTTCAGAAAATGGGACAAACACCAAATTGAGACTCTGCACGCAGAATTCTGCAAAAATATCCTCCGTGTACAACGTAAAACACCAAATAATGCATGCAGAGCAGAATTAGGCCGATACCCACTAATTATCAAAATCCAGAAAAGAGCCGTTAAATTCTACAACCACCTAAAAGGAAGCGATTCACAAACCTTCCATAACAAAGCCATCACCTACAGAGAGATGAACCTGGAGAAGAGTCCCCTAAGCAAGCTGGTCCTGGGGCTCTGTTCACAAACACAAACACACCCTACAGAGCCCCAGGACAACAGCACAATTAGACCCAACCAAATCATGAGAAAACAAAAAGATAATTACTTAACACATTGGAAAGAATTAACAAAAAGACAGAGCAAACTAGAATGCTATTTGGCCCTACACAGAGAGTACACAGCGGCAGAATACCTGACCACTGTGACTGACCCAAAATGAAGGAAAGCTTTGACTATGTACAGACTCAGTGAGCATAGCCTTGCTATTGAGAAAGGCCCCCGTAGACAGACATGGCTCTCAAGAGAAGACAGGCTATGTGCTCACTGCCCACAAAATGAGGTGGAAACTGAGCTGCACTTCCTAACCTCCTGCCCAATGTATGACCATATTAGAGAGACATATTTCCCCCAGATTACACAGATCCACAAAGAATTCGAAAACAAATCCAATTTTGAAAAACTCCCATATCTTTTGGGTGAAATTCCACAGTGTGCCATCACAGCAGCAAGATTTGTGACCTGTTGCCACGAGAAAAGGGCAACCAGTGAAGAACAAACACCATTGTAAATACAACCCATATTTATGCTTATTCATTTTATCTTGTGTCCTTTAACTATTTGTACATTGTATATATATATATAATATGACATTTGTAATGTCTTTACTGTTTTGAAACTTCTGTATGTGTAATGTTTACTGTTAATTTTTGTTGTTTTTCACTTCATATATTCACTTTGTATGTTGTCTACCTCACTTGCTTTGGCAATGTTAACACATGTTTCCAATGCCAATAAAGCCCTTGAATTGAGAGAGAGAGAGAGAGAGCATAAATGTCTTTGATTGCTCCAAATATTATTACACTATTGGTTGTTTTAACGTGTGTTTTCCTTGTCTATGTAGGACGATGCCTTCATTTGAAAGAGATTTTCTTTCCTTTTTATTATTATTATTAATAATAATATGTGTTAGCAGTGTTCTACTATTCTATTGCTCATTGAGTTCTACAGTGTCTGAATGGATGAAAAGCAGATGATTACTGCTTAGAGTTCTCTCTGGAAAGGTATGGTACACTATATATACAAAAGTATGTGGACACCCCTTCAAATTAGTGGATTCGGCTATTTTATCCACACCCGTTGCTGACAGGTGTATAAAATCGAGCACACAGCCATGCAATCTCCATAGTAAAACATTGGCAGTGACCTTTAACGTGATAGGATGCCACCTTTCCAACAAGTCAGTTCCTCAAAAAGGGAAATTACATTCTAAACGATTCTGTGCTTCCAACTTTGTGGCAACAGTTTGGGGAAGGCCCTTTCCTGTTTCAGCATGACAATGCTGAGGTCCATACAGAAATTGTTTGTCGAAATTGGTGTGGAAGAACTTAACTGGCCTGCACAGAGCCCTGACCTCAACTCCATCGAACATCTTTGAAGAATTGGAAGAATTGGAAAGCCGACTGCAAGCCAGACCTAATTGCCCAACATCAGTGCCCGACTTCCCCAATGCTCTTGTGGCTGAATTTCCCCACAGCAATGTTCCAACATCTAGTGGAAAGCCTTTCCAGAAGAGTGGAGGCTGTTATAACAGCAAAGGGGGACCAACTCCATATTAATACCCATGATTTTGGAATGAGATGTTTGACGAGCAGGTCTCCACATACTTTTGGTAATGTACAGTTGAAGTTGGAAGTTTACATACACTTAGGTTGGAGTCATTAAAACTCATTTTTCAACCACTCCACAATTGTCTTGTTAAACAAACTATAGTTTTGGAAAGTCGGTTAGGACATCTACTTTGTGCATGACACAAGTAATTTTCCAACAATTGTTTACAGACAGATTATTTCAATAAAAATTCACTGTATCACAATTCCAGTGGGTCAGAAGTTTACATACACTAAGTTGACTGTGCCTTTAAACAGCTTGAAAAATTCCAGAAAATGGCTTTAGAAGCTTCTGATAGGCTAATTGATATAATTTGAGTCAATTGAAGGTCTACCTTCAAACTCAGTGCCTCTTTGCTTGACATCATGGGAAATTCAAAAGAAATCAGCCAATACCTCAGAAAACAACTGTAGACCTCCACAAGTCTGGTTCATCCTTGGGAGCAATTTCTAAACTCCTGAAGGTACCATATTCATCTGTACAAACAATAGTACGCAAGTGTAAACACCATGAGGCCACACAGTCGTCATACCGCTCAGGAAGGAGACACGTTCCGTCTCCTAGAGATGAACGTACTGTAGTGCGATAAGTGCAAATCAATCCCATTACAGCAGCAAAGGACCTTGTGAAGATGCTGGAGGAAACAGTTACAAAAGTATCTATATGCACAGTAAAACGAGTCCTATACTGACACAACCTGAAAAGCCGCTCAGCAAGGAAGAAGCCACTGCTCCATAACTACCGTAAAAAAGCCAGACTACGGTTTGCAACTGCACATTGGGAAGAAGATCGTATTTTTTTGAGAAATGTCCTCTGGTCTTATGAAACAAAAATAGAAATGTTTTGCCATAATCACCATTGTTATGTTTGGAGGGAAAAGGGGGAGGCTTGCAAGCTGAAGAACACCATGAACACCATCCCAACCATGAACCACGGGGTGGCAGCATCATGTTGTGGGGGTGCTTTGTGCAGGAGGGACTGGTGCACTTCACAAAATAGATGGCATCATGAAGCAGGAAAATGATGTGGATATATATTGAAGCAGCATCTCAAGACATGAGTCAGAAAGTTAAAGCTTGGTCGCAAATGGGTCTTCCAAATGGACAATGACCTCAAGCATACTTCCAAAGTTGTGGCAAAATGGCTTAAGGACAGCAAAGTCAAGGTATTAGAGTGGCCATCACAAAGCCCTGACGTCAACCCTATAGAAAATGTGTGGGCAGCACTGAAAAAGCGTGTGCGAGCAAGGAGGCCTACACACCTGACTCAGATACACCAGCTCTGTCAGGAGGAATAGGCCAAAATTGTTTAGCTTATTGTGGGAAGCTTGGGGAAGGCTTCCCGAAACGTTTGACCCAAGTTAAACAATTTAAAGGCAATGCTACCAAATACTAATTGAGTGTATGTAAACTTCTGACCCACTGGGAATGTGACGAAAGATGTAAAAGCTGAAATAAATCATTCTCTCTACTATTATTCAGACATTTCACATTCTTAAAATAAAGTGGTGATCACTTTTGACCTAAAACAGGGAATTTTTATTAGGATTAAATGTCAGGAATTGTGAAAAACTGAGTCTGAATGTATTTGGCTACGGTGAATGTAAACTTCCGACTTCAACTGTTGTGTAAACCTGAAACCTTTGGAAAACCACTGTTTGGGAGAGAGGGGTAAAGGAGAGGGGAATTTCCCCTTCCTTTAGCCAGCTGCTATCCAAAAGGAAGTGAGTCAGATGGTTCTACTGGCCCCGCCCTTAAGTTGTAAACATTAGTTCAGACTTGTTTAGTCAGGAAATTACTGTACCACACCTCTGTATGTATGTGTTTGTTGGGAAACACGCCTGGCTGGCAGCGTTTTGACCTCCTTTGAGAGGACAAAGAAGAAATCAAGTCATCCAGTGCAACAGACAGACAGATGGATGGACAGCCACAGGTTCTTTGCCGTGTTCAACATCTTGAACATACCCGAGAGGCGTTGCCTTCAACTAGCAGAGGATACTCTACCACCAGTCGACCTAGCGAGCCGGCGCACCAGCCCATTCATCAACCTGCCCAGGTCAGTGATGCCCATTTGTTCTTCCCGGATAAATATGATCTAAATGCCGTGACTACAGTGCTGCCTCTACTTTGCGCACCAAAGGGGAGCTCCTACTACGAGAGATCCAAGGTTGCCACGGTTCATTTTTCTGCTGACTGGGCGGGCATTGGAATGGGCCAAGTCTGGGAGAGAGGAGAGGAGGAGCTGGATTCGTATGAGGGGTTCATGGCTCAGTTCAGAGAAGTCTTCAATCATCCACTGGAGGGCAGAGAGGGGCAGAGAGGGGGGTGAGCATCTACTCCAACTACGGCAGGATGACCAGACTGCTCCTGTGGTTCCACGTTGGTTGAGAGTCCTGTAGTTGCCATTCAGTCCAACATCCCGGTACCATGACCTGCGGAAGGGTATTCTCCAAAACCCGCGCCACCTGTCTCCCTTCTCATCGACCCTGGTGCTGCGCCATTGACCTGCTTGCAGGCTCTGCGCCCCTGCGCAGATGCATCTACCCTCTGTCGGTGGCTGAAACCCAGGCCATGGAGGAGTACATCCATGAGGCGCTTCAACAAGGTTTCATCCGCACGTCGGCAGGTTTCTTCTTCATGGCCAAGAAGGATGGAGGGTTACGCCCATGTATTGATTACAGAGGACTCAATGAAATCACCACCAAGTACCGTTACCCTCTCCCGTTGGTGCCGGCAGCCATTGAACATCTCTGCGTGGACCTGCATACAATCTCATTCACATCTAGGAGGGGGATGAATGGAAGACAGCTTTTAGCATGATGTCTGGTTACTACGAGTACTTGGTGATGCCATTTGGCTTAGCCAATGCTCTGTCAGTGTTCCCGGCATTCGTCAACGAGGTATTCCGGGACATGATCGGATACCAGGGGGTCGTGTATATCGACGAAATCCTGGTCTGCTCGGCTACCTTGGAGCATCACATCACTTCCGTCCGAGTAGACCTGGAACGCCTCCTGAGCGTTGGTGATCGAGGATCCATTCGTCATCCTCACCGACCATCGGAACCTGGAGTACATACGGACAGCGAGGAGGCTGAATCCGTGCCAAGCAAGGTGGGCCCTGTTCTTTACAAGATTTGACCTCAAGTTGACCTATCGCCCGGGTAAAAAAAACACTAATGTCGATGCCCAATCCCGTCTACGTTTCGGGAGAAGGTCCAGAATGCACCCATAATCCATTCCTCTCGAGTCATAGCCCCTGTGGTCTGGGACATAAATGTGGATATCCACCAGGCTCTGGAGAGGGAGCCCGCACCCACTACCTGTCCTCCTGAGCGTTCCCACGGGGATAAGGGGTCGGCTGCTGACCTGGGCACACGCAGGTATCGCTGCTGGACATCCAGGTGTTTCTCACACTTCCTAATCTATCTCAGAGAAGTATTGGTGGTCTACCTTGGCGCAGGACGTTAGTCGTTACGTAAACTCCTGCTCCTTATGTGCTCAAACCAAATCCCCCCAGCACACTCCAGCAGGGAAACTCCTCCCCCTTCCCGTGCCTCAGCGTCCCTAGTCTCATCTATCCATTGACTTTGTCATAAATCCTAAATCCTGTCGTTTTATCCCTCTCTCTGGTCTCCCTACTGCTCTCAAGGTCACTGTCAAGGTCACCAAGGCACTATTCCAGCAGGTCTTCTGACATTATGACCTACAGGAGGACATCGTCTCCGACAGAGTTCCTCTGTCCAGTGTCTGTGTTCTTTTGCCCATCTTAATATTTTATTTTTATTAGCCAGTCTGAGATATGGCTTTTTCTTTGCAACTCTTCGTAGAAGGCCAGCATCCCGAAGTCGCCTCTTCACTGTTGACGTTGAGATGGGTGTTTGGCAGGTACAATTTAATGAAGCTGCCAGATGAGGACTTGTGAGGCGTCTGTTTCTCAAACTAGACACTCTAATGTACTTGTCCCCTTGCTCAGTTGGGCCTCCCACTCCTCTTTCTATTCTGAGACAGTTTGCGCTGTTCTGTGAAGGGAATAGTACACAGCATTGTACGAGATATTCAGTTTCTTGGCAATTTCTCGCATGGAATAGCCTTCGTTTTCAGAACACAAATAGACTGACGAGTTTCAGAAGAAAGTTCTTTGTTTCTAGCCATTTTGAGACTGTAATCGAACCCACAAATGCTGATGCTCCAGATACTCAACTAGTCTAAAGAAGGCCAGTTGTATTGATCTTTAATCAGAACAATAGTTTTCATCTATGCTAACATAATTACAAAATTGTTTTCTGATGATCAATTATATTCCATAAAAATATTCAGTTTCCAGCTAAAATAGTCATTTACAACATTAACAATGTCTACACTGTATTTCTGATCAATTTGATGTTATTTTAATGGACAAAAAAAACGACATTTCGATGTGACCCCAAACTTTTGAATGGTCGTGTTAAATGTACAGGATAGGGACATTCCATTCCATCTAAACGATGTTATAATGTTATGATATGTAGTGTTTTGCAACTAAACCGGTTGTAATACACATCTAAAATCTAATTCCAAATCTGACAGTAATGTTTTACTCACACGCATAAAGGTACCAATAAGAGGTACAGGGAGTTGGTTAATAATATTGTCCAACAGTAAATGGAGTTAGGTAATAATATTGTCCAACATTACAGGCAGCTAGGTAATAGTATTGTCCAACAGTACAGGAAGTTATGTAATAGTGTTGTCCAACAGTACAGGGAGTTGGGTAATAAACTCAGCAAAAATAGAAACGTCCTCTCAACTGGCAACTGCGTTTATTTTCAGCAAACTTGTGTTAATATTTGTATGAACATAAGATTCAACAACTGAGACATAAACTGAACAAGTTCCACAGACATGTGACTAACATAAATGGAATAATGTGTCCCTGAACAAAGGGGGGGGGGTCATCTGGTGTGGCCACCAGCTGCATTAAGTACTGCAGTGCGTCTCCTCCTCATGGACTGCACCAGATTTTCCAGTTCTTGCTGTGAGATGTTACCCCGGTCTTCCACCAAGGCACCGCAAGTTCCCGGAGATTTCTGGGGGGAATGGCCCTAGCCCCACCCGCCAATCCAACAGGTCCCGGACGTGCTCAATAGGATTGAGATCCGGGCTCTTCGCTGGCCATGGCAGAACACTGACATTCCTGTCTTGCAGGAAATCACACACAGAATGAGCAGTATGGTCGGTGGCTTTGTCATTTTGGAGGGTCATGTCAGGATGAGCCTGCAGGAAGGGTACCACATGAGGGAGGAGGATGTCTTCCCTGTAACGCACAGCGTTGAGATTGCCTGCAATGACAACAAGCTCAGTCCGATGATGCTGTGACACACCGCCCCAGACCATGATGGACCCTCCACCTCCAAATTGATCCCGCTCCAGAGTACAGGCCTCTGTGTAACGCTCATTCCTTTGATGGTAAACGCGAATCCTACCATCACTCCTGGTGAGACAAAACCGCAACTCGTCAGTGAAGAGCACTTTTTGCCAGTCCTGTCTGGTCCAGCGGCATTGGGTTTGTATGGGGCGGCAGGGTAGCCTAGTGGTTAGAGCGTTGGACTAGTAACCGAAAGGTTGCAAGTTCGAATCCCCGAGCTGACAAGGTACAAATCTGTCGTTCGGCCCCTGAACAGGCAGTTAACCCACAGTTCCTAGGCCATCATTGAAAATAATAATTTGGTCTTAACTGACTTGCCTAGTAAAATAAAAATAATAATTGTACATTCCTGGTGTAACTCGGGCAGTTGTTGTTGCCATCCTGTACCCGTCCCGCAGGTGTGATGTTCGGATGTACCAATCCTGTGCAGGTATTGTTACACGTGGTCTGGCCACTGCGAGGACGATCAGCTGTCCTTCCTGTCTCCCTGTCGCGCTGTCTTAGGCGTCTCACAGTACGGACATTGTATTTGTGCTCATTTAGCAGACACTCTTATCCAGAGCGACTTACGTTAGTGAGTCCATACATTTTCATATCTTTTTTTTCTTTACACTGGTCCCCCGGGGGAATCGAACACTGGCATTGTAAGCGCCATGCTCTCAGTTAATACTGAGCCACATGGAATCATGGTCAGAGTTTACACTTTTGGGACAGTTCTATTGGTTCTATTTTGACACGAAAGCTCAATCTAAAAATGCTGAAGTATTTGAAATGATTTCAAATATGATTTGACCCAGATCTGGTTGTAATTTGATCTGGGTCTGGGCAGTAAGTAGAAGCAGTGGGACTTGAGGGACAGCGTCGTTACATAACCCACATCTGTGACCCTGGTGATGTCCTCTATCTGACCACTGACTAGCTGGATAGAGTACTGTCCTCTCTATCGAGATGGGATGGGACTCATTCAACATATCATGGCTAGAATAGATATCAGGGATAGAATAGATCTCAGGGCTAGAATAGATCTCAGGGCTAGAATAGATATTAGGGCTAGAATATATCTCAGGGCAAGAATAGATCTCAGGGCTAGAATAGACCCCAGGGCTAGACTAGATATCAGGGCTAGAATAGATCTCAGGGCTAGAATAGATCTCAGGGCTAGAATAGATCTCAGGGCTAGAATAGATCTCAGGGCTAGAATAGATATTAGGGCTAGAATATATCTCAGGGCTGGAATCTCAGGGCTAGAATAGACCCCAGGGCTAGACTAGATCTCAGGGCTAGAATACCTCATCTCAGGGCTAAAATAGATCTCAGGGCTAGAATAGATCTCAGGGCTAGAATAGATCTCAGGGCTAGAATAGACCTCAGTGCTAGACTAGATATTAGGGCTAGAATATATCTCAGGGCTAGAATAGATCTCAGGGCTAGAATAGACCCCAGGGCTAGAATAGACCCCAGGGCTAGACTAGATATTAGGGCTAGAATATATCTCAGGGCTAGAATAGATCTCAGGGCTAAAATCCCAGGGCTAGACTAGAATAGGGAGAATATATCTCAGGGCTAGACCCAATAGATAGACCCCAGGGCTAGAATAGATATTAGGGCTAGAATAGACCCCAGGGCTACACTAGATATTAGGGCTAGAATAGATCTCAGGGCTAGACTAGATATCAGGGCTAGAATAGATCCCAAGGCTAGAATAGATCCCAGGGCTAGAATAGATCTCAGGGCTAAAATATATATCAGGGCTAGAATAGATCCCAGGGATAGATTAGATATCACGGCTAGAATAGATATCAGGGCTAGAAAAGATATCAGGGCTAGAATAAATCTCAGATATCAGGGCTAGAATAGATCTCAGGGATAGACTAGATATCAGGGCTAGAATAGATCCCAGGCTAGAATAGATCCCAGGGCTAGAACTAGATCTCAGGGCTAGAATAGATATCAGGGCTAGAATAAATCCCAGGGCTCGACTAGATCTCAGGGCTAGATTAGATATCAGGGCTAGAATAGATATCAGGGCTAGAATATATCTCAGGGATAGACTAGATATCAGGGCTATAATAGATCTCAGGGCTAGAATAGATCTCAGGGCTAGACTAGATATTAGGGCTAGAATATATCTCAGGGCTAGAATAGATCTCAGGGCTCAGACCCCAGGCTAGAATAGACCCCAGGGCTAGACTAGATATCAGGGCTAGAATAGATCTCAGGGCTAGAATAGATCTCAGGGCTAGAATAGATCTCAGGGCTAGAATAGATATTAGGGCTAGAATATATCTCAGGGCTGGAATAGATATCAGGGCTAGAATAGATATTAGGGCTAGAATATATCTCAGGGCTAGAATAGATCTCAGGGCAAAAATAGATCTCAGGGCTAGACTAGATATTAGGGCTAGAATATATCTCAGGGCTAGAATAGATCTCAGGGCTAGAATAGACCCCAGAGCTAGAATAGACCCCAGGGCTAGACTAGATATTAGGGCTAGAATATATCTCAGGGCTAAAATAGATCTCAGGGCTAGAATAGACCCCAGGGCTAGAATAGATCTCAGGGCTAGAATAGAATAGAATATATCTCAGGGCTAGAATAGATCTCAAGGCTAGAATAGACCCCAGGGCTAGAATAGACCCCAGAGCTAGACTAGATATTAGGGCTAGAATATATCTCAGGGCTAGAATAGATCTCAGGGCTAGAATAAACCCCAGGGCTAGAAGAGACCCCAGGGCTAGACTAGATATTAGGGCTAGAATATATCTCAGTGCTAGAATAGATCTCAGGGCTAGAATAGATCTCAGGGCTAGAATAGATATTAGGGCTAGAATAGATCTCAGGGCAAGAATAGATATCAGGGCTAGAATAGACCCCAGGGCTAGACTAGATATCAGGGCTAGAATAGATCTCAGGGCTAGAATAGATCTCAGGGCTAGAATAGATATTAGGGCTAGAATATATCTCAGGGCTGGAATAGATATCAGGGCTAGAATAGATATTAGGGCTAGAATAGATCTCAGGGCTAGAATAGATCTCAGGGCTAGAATATATATTAGGGCTAGAATATATCTCAGGGCAAGAATAGATCTCAGGGCTAGAATAGACCCCAGGGCTAGACTAGATATCAGGGCTAGAATAGATCTCAGGGCTAGAATAGATCTCAGGGCTAGAATAGATCTCAGGGCTAGAATAGATATTAGGGCTAGAATATATCTCAGGGCTGGAATAGATATCAGGGCTAGACTAGATATTAGGGCTAGAATATATCTCAGGGCTAGAATAGATCTCAGGGCTAGAATAGACCCCAGGGCTAGACTAGATATTAGGGCTAGAATATATCTCAGGGCTAAAATAGATCTCAGGGCTAGAATAGACCCCAGGGCTAGAATAGATCTCAGGGCTAGAATAGACCTCAGTGCTAGACTAGATATTAGGGCTAGAATATATCTCAGGGCTAGAATAGATCTCAGGGCTAGAATAGACCCCAGGGCTAGAATAGACCCCAGGGCTAGACTAGATATTAGGGCTAGAATATATCTCAGGGCTAGAATAGATATCAGGGCTAGAATAAACCCCAGGGCTAGAAGAGACCCCAGGGCTAGACTAGATATTAGGGCTAGAATATATCTCAGGGCTAGAATAGATCTCAGGGCTAGAATAGACCCCAGGGCTAGACTAGATATTAGGGCTAGAATATATCTCAGGGCTAGAATAGACCCAAGGGCTAGAATAGACCCCAGGGCTAGAATAGATATTAGGGCTAGAATAGACCCCAGGGCTACACTAGATATTAGGGCTAGAATAGATCTCAGGGCTAGACTAGATATCAGGGCTAGAATAGATCCCAAGGCTAGAATAGATCCCAGGGCTCGAACTAGATCTCAGGGCTAAAATATATATCAGGGCTTGAATAGATCCCAGGGATAGATTAGATATCACGGCTAGAATAGATATCAGGGCTAGAATAGATATCAGGGCTAGAATAAATCCCCGGGCTCGAATAGATATCAGGGCTAGAATAGATCTCAGGGATAGACTAGATATCAGGGCTAGAATAGATCCCAAGGCTAGAATAGATCCCAGGGCTCGAACTAGATCTCAGGGCTAGAATAGATATCAGGGCTAGAATAAATCCCAGGGCTCGACTAGATCTCAGGGCTAGATTAGATATCAGGGCTAGAATAGATATCAGGGCTAGAATATATCTCAGGGATAGACTAGATATCAGGGCTATAATAGATCTCAGGGCTAGAATAGATCTCAGGGCTAGACTAGATATTAGGGCTAGAATATATCTCAGGGCTAGAATAGATCTCAGGGCTAGAATAGACCCCAGAGCTAGAATAGACCCCAGGGCTAGACTAGATATCAGGGCTAGAATAGATCTCAGGGCTAGAATAGATCTCAGGGCTAGAATAGATCTCAGGGCTAGAATAGATATTAGGGCTAGAATATATCTCAGGGCTGGAATAGATATCAGGGCTAGAATAGATATTAGGGCTAGAATATATCTCAGGGCTAGAATAGATCTCAGGGCAAAAATAGATCTCAGGGCTAGACTAGATATTAGGGCTAGAATATATCTCAGGGCTAGAATAGATCTCAGGGCTAGAATAGACCCCAGAGCTAGAATAGACCCCAGGGCTAGACTAGATATTAGGGCTAGAATATATCTCAGGGCTAAAATAGATCTCAGGGCTAGAATAGACCCCAGGGCTAGAATAGATCTCAGGGCTAGAATAGACCCCAGGGCTAGAATATATCTCAGGGCTAGAATAGATCTCAAGGCTAGAATAGACCCCAGGGCTAGAATAGACCCCAGAGCTAGACTAGATATTAGGGCTAGAATATATCTCAGGGCTAGAATAGATCTCAGGGCTAGAATAAACCCCAGGGCTAGAAGAGACCCCAGGGCTAGACTAGATATTAGGGCTAGAATATATCTCAGTGCTAGAATAGATCTCAGGGCTAGAATAGATCTCAGGGCTAGAATAGATATTAGGGCTAGAATAGATCTCAGGGCAAGAATAGATATCAGGGCTAGAATAGACCCCAGGGCTAGACTAGATATCAGGGCTAGAATAGATCTCAGGGCTAGAATAGATCTCAGGGCTAGAATAGATATTAGGGCTAGAATATATCTCAGGGCTGGAATAGATATCAGGGCTAGAATAGATATTAGGGCTAGAATATATCTCAGGGCTAGAATAGATCTCAGGGCTAAAATAGATCTCAGGGCTAGACTAGATATTAGGGCTAGAATATATCTCAGGGCTAGAATAGATCTCAGGGCTAGAATAGACCCCAGGGCTAGACTAGATATTAGGTCTAGAATATATCTCAGGGCTAAAATAGATCTCAGGGCTAGAATAGACCCCAGGGCTAGAATACATTTACATTACATTTAAGTCATTTAGCAGACGCTCTTATCCAGAGCGACTTACAAATTGGTGCTTTCACCTTATGACATCCAGTGGAACAGCCACTTTACAATAGTGCATCTAGGTCTTTTAAGGGGGGGAGGGGGGTGAGAAGGATTACTTTATCCTATCCTAGGTATTCCTTAAAGAGGTGGGGTTTCAGGTGTCTCCGGAAGGTGGTGATTGACTCCGCTGTCCTGGCGTCGTGAGGGAGTTTGTTCCACCATTGGGGGGCCAGAGCAGCGAACAGTTTTGACTGGGCTGAGCGGGAACTGTACTTCCTCAGTGGTAGGGAGGCGAGCAGGCCAGAGGTGGATGAACGCAGTGCCCTTGTTTGGGTGTAGGGCCTGATCAGAGCCTGGAGGTACTGAGGTGCCGTTCCCCTCACAGCTCCGTAGGCAAGCACCATGGTCTTGTAGCGGATGCGAGCTTCAACTGGAAGCCAGTGGAGAGAGCGGAGGAGCGGGGTGACGTGAGAGAACTTGGGAAGGTTGAACACCAGACGGGCTGCGGCGTTCTGGATGAGTTGTAGGGGTTTAATGGCACAGGCAGGGAGCCCAGCCAACAGCGAGTTGCAGTAATCCAGACGGGAGATGACAAGCGCCTGGATTAGGACCTGCGCCGCTTCCTGTGTGAGGCAGGGTCGTACTCTGCGGATGTTGTAGAGCATGAACCTACAGGAACGGGCCACCGCCTTGATGTTATTTGAGAACGACAGGGTGTTGTCCAGGATCACGCCAAGGTTCTTAGCGCTCTGGGACGAGGACACAATGGAGTTGTCAACCGTGATGGCGAGATCATGGAACGGGCAGTCCTTCCCGGGAGGAAGAGCAGCTCCGTCTTGCCGAGGTTCAGCTTGAGGTGATGATCCGTCATCCACACTGATATGTCTGCCAGACATGCAGAGATGCAATTCGCCACCTGGTCGTCAGAAGGGGGAAAGGAGAAGATTAATTGTGTGTCGTCTGCATAGCAATGATAGGAGAGACCATGTGAGGTTATGACAGAGCCAAGTGACTTGGTGTATAGCGAGAATAGGAGAGGGCCTAGAACAGAGCCCTGGGGGACACCAGTGGTGAGAGCACGTGGTGAGGAGACGGATTCTCGCCACACCACCTGGTAGGAGCGACCTGTCAGGTAGGACGCAATCCAAGCGTGGGCCGCGGGAGATGCCCAACTCGGAGAGGGTGGAGAGGAGGATCTGATGGTTCACAGTATCGAAGGCAGCCGATAGGTCTAGAAGGATGAGAGCAGAGGAGAGAGAGTTAGCTTTAGCAGTGCGGAGCGCCTCCGTGATACAGAGAAGAGCAGTCTCAGTTGAATGACTAGTCTTGAAACCTGACTGATTTGGATCAAGAAGGTCATTCTGAGAGAGATAGCGGGAGAGCTGGCCAAGGACGGCACGTTCAAGAGTTTTGGAGAGAAAAGAAAGAAGGGATACTGGTCTGTAGTTGTTGACATCGGAGGGATCGAGTGTAGGTTTTTTCAGAAGGGGTGCAACTCTCGCTCTCTTGAAGACGGGAGGGACGTAGCCAGCGGTCAGGGATGAGTTGATGAGCGAGGTGAGGTAAGGGAGAAGGTCACCGGAGATGGTCTGGAGAAGAGAGGAGGGGATAGGGTCAGCGGGCAGGTTGTTGGGCGGCCGGCCGTCACAAGACGCGAGATGTCATCTGGAGAGAGAGGGGAGAAAGAGGTCAGAGCACAGGGTAGGGCAGTGTGAGCAGAACCAGCGGTGTCGTTTGACTTAGCAAACGAGGATCGGATGTCGTCGACCTTCTTTTCAAAATGGTTGACGAAGTCATCTGCAGAGAGGGAGGAGGGGAGGGGGAGGAGGATTCAAGAGGGAGGAGAAGGTGGCAAAGAGCTTCCTAGGGTTAGAGGCAGATGCTTGGAATTTAGAGTGGTAGAAAGTGGCTTTAGCAGCAGAGACAGAGGAGGAAAATGTAGAGAGGAGGGAGTGAAAGGATGCCAGGTCCGCAGGGAGGCGAGTTTTCCTCCATTTCCGCTCGGCTGCCCGGAGCCCTGTTCTGTGAGCTCGCAATGAGTCGTCGAGCCACGGAGCGGGAGGGGAGGACCGAGCCGGCCTGGAGGATAGGGGACATAGAGAGTCAAAGGATGCAGAAAGGGAGGAGAGGAGGGTTGAGGAGGCAGAATCAGGAGATAGGTTGGAGAAGGTTTGAGCAGAGGGAAGAGATGATAGGATGGAAGAGGAGAGAGTAGCGGGGAGAGAGAGCGAAGGTTGGGACGGCGCGATACCATCCGAGTAGGGGCAGTGTGGGAAGTGTTGGATGAGAGCGAGAGGGAAAAGGATACAAGGTAGTGGTCGGAGACTTGGAGGGGAGTTGCAATGAGGTTAGTGGAGGAACAGCATCTAGTAAAGATGAGGTTGAGCGTATTGCCTGCCTTGTGAGTAGGGGGAAGGTGAGAGGGTGAGGTCAAAAGAGGAGAGGAGTGGAAAGAAGGAGGCAGAGAGGAATGAGTCAAAGGTAGACGTGGGGAGGTTAAAGTCGCCCAGAACTGTGAGAGGTGAGCCGTCCTCAGGAAAGGAGCTTATCAAGGCATCAAGCTCATTGATGAACTCTCCGAGGGAACCTGGAGGGCGATAAATGATAAGGATGTTAAGCTTGAAAGGGCTGGTAACTGTGACAGCATGGAATTCAAAGGAGGCGATAGACAGATGGGTAAGGGGAGAAAGAGAGAATGACCACTTGGGAGAGATGAGGATCCCGGTGCCACCACCCCGCTGACCAGAAGCTCTCGGGGTGTGCGAGAGCACGTGGGCGGACGAAGAGAGAGCAGTAGGAGTAGCGGTGTTGTCTGTGGTGATCCATGTTTCCGTCAGAGCCAAGAAGTCGAGGGACTGGAGGGAGGCATAGGCTGAGATGAACTCTGCCTTGTTGGCCGCAGATCGGCAGTTCCAGAGGCTACCGGAGACCTGGAACTCCACGTGGGTCGTGCGCTGGGACCACCAGATTAGGGTGGCCGCGGCCATGCGGTGTGGAGCGTTTGTATGGTCTGTGCAGAGAGGAGAGAACAGGGATAGACAGACACATAGTTGACAGGCTAGAGAAGAGGCTACGCTAATGCAGAGGAGATTGGAATGACAAGTGGACTACACGTCTCGAATGTTCAGAAAGTTAAGCTTACGTAGCAAGAATCTAATTGACTAAAATGATTAAAATGATACAGTACTGCTGGGGTAGGCTAGCTGCGTTGTTGACACTACCCTAATCAAGTCGTACCGTTGAGTGTGAAGTTTCTACAATGCTGCTTTTCGGGAGCTAGCTGGCTAGCTAGCAGTGTTGGTTACGTTACGTTGCGTTAGGAGAACAACAATAGCTGGCTAGCTAACCTAGAAAATCGCTCTAGACTACACAATTATCTTTGAAACAAAGACGGCTATGTAGCTAGCTATGTAGCTAGCTACGATCAAACAAATCACACCGTTGGGACTGTAATGAAATGAAATGAAAATGTGATACTACCTGTGGAGCGAAGCGGAATGCGACGAATGCGAAAGTTCTATTCAGTAGACGTTGGCTGGCTATTGGCTAGCTAGGAGTGTCTCTTACGTTAAGGACGACAAAATAGCTGGCTAGCTAACCTCGGTGAATTAAGATAATCACTCTAAGACTACACACTCTAAACTACACAATTATCTTGGATACGAAGACAGCAAAGACAACTATGTAGCTAGCTAATACTACACTAATCAAGTCGTTCAGTTGAGTGTGATAGTTACTACAGTGCTACGGTAGCCGGTGAACGTATGCTAGCTGGCTAGCTGCTAGGCAGATAGGAGGACGACGCAATTATCACTAAGATAATTACACAATTATCTTTGATACTAATCAAGTCATTCAGTTGAGTGTGATAGTTACTACAGTGCTACTATGTAGCTAGCTAAGAAGAAATTGCTAAGATTAGACAAATCAGACCGTTGTACTATAATGAAATGTAATGAAATGTAATGAAAAAGTTATACAACCTGCAGACCGAAGCGCGGATGCGACCGGCTCGCTCCAACCCGGAAGTAGAGAATAGATCTCAGGGCTAGAATAGACCTCAGTGCTAGACTAGATATTAGGGCTAGAATATATCTCAGGGCTAGAATAGATCTCAAGGCTAGAATAGACCCCAGGGCTAGAATAGACCCCAGAGCTAGACTAGATATTAGGGCTAGAATATATCTCAGGGCTAGAATAGATCTCAAGGCTAGAATAAACCCCAGGGCTAGAAGAGACCCCAGGGCTAGACTAGATATTAGGGCTAGAATATATCTCAGTGCTAGAATAGATCTCAGGGCTAGAATAGATCTCAGGGCTAGAATAGATATTAGGGCTAGAATAGATCTCAGGGCAAGAATAGATATCAGGGCTAGAATAGACCCCAGGGCTAGACTAGATATCAGGGCTAGAATAGATCTCAGGGCTAGAATAGATCTCAGGGCTAGAATAGATATTAGGGCTAGAATATATCTCAGGGCTGGAATAGATATCAGGGCTAGAATAGATATTAGGGCTAGAATAGATCTCAGGGCTAGAATAGATATTAGGGCTAGAATATATCTCAGGGCTGGAATAGATATCAGGGCTAGAATAGATATTAGGGCTAGAATATATCTCAGGGCTAGAATAGATCTCAGGGCTAAAATAGATCTCAGGGCTAGACTAGATATTAGGGCTAGAATATATCTCAGGGCTAGAATAGATCTCAGGGCTAGAATAGACCCCAGAGCTAGAATAGACCCCAGGGCTAGACTAGATATTAGGGCTAGAATATATCTCAGGGCTAAAATAGATCTCAGGGCTGGAATAGACCCCAGGGCTAGACTAGATATCAGGGATAGAATAGATCTCAGGGCTAGAATAGATCTCAGGGCTAGAATAGACCTCAGTGCTAGACTAGATATTAGGGCTAGAATATATCTCAGGGCTAGAATAGATCTCAAGGCTAGAATAGACCCCAGGGCTAGAATAGACCTCAGAGCTAGACTAGATATTAGGGCTAGAATATATCTCAGGGCTAGAATAGATCTCAAGGCTAGAATAAACCCCAGGGCTAGAAGAGACCCCAGGGCTAGACTAGATATTAGGGCTAGAATATATCTCAGTGCTAGAATAGATCTCAGGGCTAGAATAGATCTCAGGGCTAGAATAGATATTAGGGCTAGAATAGATCTCAGGGCAAGAATAGATATCAGGGCTAGAATAGACCCCAGGGCTAGACTAGATATCAGGGCTAGAATAGATCTCAGGGCTAGAATAGATCTCAGGGCTAGAATAGATATTAGGGCTAGAATATATCTCAGGGCTGGAATAGATATCAGGGCTAGAATAGATATTAGGGCTAGAATATATCTCAGGGCTAGAATAGATCTCAGGGCTAAAATAGATCTCAGGGCTAGACTAGATATTAGGGCTAGAATATATCTCAGGGCTAGAATAGATCTCAGGGCTAGAATAGACCCCAGAGCTAGAATAGACCCCAGGGCTAGACTAGATATTAGGGCTAGAATATATCTCAGGGCTAAAATAGATCTCAGGGCTAGAATAGACCCCAGGGCTAGACTAGATATCAGGGATAGAATAGATCTCAGGGCTAGAATAGATCTCAGGGCTAGAATAAACCTCAGTGCTAGACTAGATATTAGGGCTAGAATATATTTCAGGGCTAGAATAGATCTCAAGGCTAGAATAGACCCCAGGGCTAGAATAGACCCCAGAGCTAGACTAGATATTAGGGCTAGAATATATCTCAGGGCTAGAATAGATCTCAGGGCTAGAATAAACCCCAGGGCTAGAAGAGACCCCAGGGCTAGACTAGATATTAGGGCTAAAATATATCTCAGTGCTAGAATAGATCTCAGGGCTAGAATAGACCCCAGGGCTAGACTAGATATTAGGGCTAGAATATATCTCAGGGCTAGAATAGACCCAAGGGCTAGAATAGACCCCAGGGCTAGAATAGATATTAGGGCTAGAATAGACCCCAGGGCTAGACTAGATATTAGGGCTAGAATAGATCTCAGGGCTAGAATAGATCTCAGGGCTAGACTAGATATCAGGGCTAGAATAGATCCCAAGGCTAGAATAGATCCCAGGGCTCGAACTAGATCTCAGGGCTAAAATATATATCAGGGCTAGAATAGATCCCAGGGATAGATTAGATATCACGGATAGAATAGATATCAGGGCTAGAATAGATATCAGGGCTAGAATAAATCCCAGGGCTCGACTAGATCTCAGGGCTAGAATAGATATCAGGGCTAGAATAGATATCAGGGCAAGAATAAATCCCAGCGCTCGACTAGATATCAGGGCTAGAATAGATATCAGGACTAGAATAAATCCCAGGGCTAGAATAGATATCAGGGCTAGAATAGACCCCAGGGCTCGACTAGATATCAGGGCTAGAATAGACCCCAGGGCTCGACTAGATATCAGGGCTAGAATAGACCCCAGGGCTCGAACTAGATATCAGGGCTAGAATAGACCCCAGGGCTCGATTAGATATCAGGGCTAGAATAGACCCCAGGGCTCGACTAGATATCAGGGCTAGAATAGACCCCAGGGCTCGACTAGATCTCAGGGCTTGAATAGATATCAGGACTAGAATAAATCCCAGGGCTAGAATAGATATCAGGGCTAGAATAGATATCAGGACTAGAATAAATCCCAGGGCTAGAATAGATATCAGGGCTAGAATAGACCCCAGGGCTCGACTAGATCTCAGGGCTTGAATAGAGAAAGTGCTGTGAGGTCTGGGTCTGGGCAATAGTAGGAGCAGTGAGACTGGAAGAGC
The DNA here is from genome assembly GCF_034236695.1 of Oncorhynchus nerka. Taxonomy (NCBI): domain Eukaryota; kingdom Metazoa; phylum Chordata; class Actinopteri; order Salmoniformes; family Salmonidae; genus Oncorhynchus; species Oncorhynchus nerka. Next base: position 87,922,601 of record NC_088402.1, on the reverse strand, counting down.
AGCTTCATTAGAGAATGACAGATGTAACTCTGTGGGCTGATATACCCCTTTAACTCTACTGAACCAAACCCATTCAAACTGTGACCAGATATCTATCAACAGGACCAGTGAGCCAGACGTTTTTTTATAACTATAAAGCCAGACCAAGAAAAACCCAACCAAGCTGTGACCGTGATGCCCTCTATCTGTTGGCCAGAGGACAGACAGCTGAGCCTGGCAGCCCATCCATACTGTAAGATCTGTAAGGTGGAAGAGCCACATAGCCTATAACCTATTAGAACGTTCAGATCTACAGGTATCAGAGGGTTAAGGCCCACAGTAACTTCGTCCCCAGAGAGCTGGCTGGTGGACGACATTAGGTAGTGGAGTGAAATGGGACCCGAATGGCCTCTCTGCTTGTAGTACCTTTAATGCCCAGCAGACGACAGTATGTCATTAGGGCCCACAGTTGGACTGGAAACACATTTTACATTTTACATTTAAGTCATTTAGCAGACGCTCTTATCCAGAGCGACTTACAAATTGTAACAACAACCCATCTGAGCAGCAGCTATGGAGGAAGGAGGAAGGTAGCCCATCTCCAAGAGGAGAAAAAACAAAACAAAGGTAGCATCTTTTGGTTCATAAGCCGTCTATGTACAATACACATCAGTGGAGGCTGGTGGGAGGAGCTATAGGAGGACGGCCTCATTGTAATGACTGAAATGTAATAAATAGAACTGTATCAAACATATGGAAACCTCGTTGGTCTCCGTTCCGTTTCTTCCGTTGCAACCATTACAACTAGCCGGGGGGGATTTATCTAAACAAGGGCATTATTAGGTCAGTAAATGTTGGAAATAAAGTTTGACTAGGTGTGAAGGGAAGCCCCTCACTTTGGACTAAAGCCCCTCACTTCTCTCCCCCTCTCCCATCTCTCCCTCTCTCCCTCTCACTCCCCCTCTCCCCATCTCTCCCCCTCTCTCTCTCTCCCTCTCACTCCCCCTCTCCCCATCTCTCCCCCTCTCTCTCTCTCCCTCTCACTCCCCCTCTCCCCCATCTCTCCCCATCTCCCCATCTCTCCCATCTCTCCCTCTCTCCCTCTCACTCCCCCTCTCCCCATCTCTCCCCCTCTCATTCTCTCTCCCTCTGGATATGTGGTTTCTGGTCTACACCCACATTACTGGACCCTGGAGGACAATATGTCAGTTGAGAGAAAAGCCACCTTTCTGTTCCTGGCTGCTCTAATGATATGATCTGTGTCCCAAATGGAACTCTATCCCAGTGGTTCTCAACCTTTTGTTACTGTACCACCAACTGAACGTTGCTCTGCCCAGAGTACTCCTGAAGTACCCCCTCTATTCCAGTGGTTCTCAACCTTTTGTTACTGTACCACCAACTGAACCTTGCTCTGCCCAGAGTACCCCTGAAGTACCCCCTCTATTCCAGTGGTTCTCAACCTTTTGTTACTGTACCACCAACTGAACCTTGCTCTGCCCAGAGTACCCCTGAAGTACCCCCTCTATTCCAGTGGTTCTCAACCTTTTGTTACTGTACCACCAACTGAACCTTGCTCTGCCCAGAGTACCCCTGAAGTACCCCCTCTATTCCAGTGGTTCTCAACCTTTTGTTACTGTACCACCAACTGAACATTGCTCTGCCCAGAGTACCCCTGAAGTACCCCCTCTATTCCAGTGGTTCTCAACCTTTTGTTACTGTACCACCAACTGAACATTGCTCTGCCCAGAGTACCCCTGAAGTACCCCCTCTATTCCAGTGGTTCTCAACCTTTTGTTACTGTACCACCAACTGAACGTTGCTCTGCCCAGAGTACCTCTGAAGTACCCCCTCTTGTGCATTCTACCAGTCTCATGAGTCTTTACAAGTACCCCCTGGATAGGCCAAGTACCCCCCAGGGGTCCTAGTAGGCCTGGTTGGAAACCACTACCCTATTCCCTCTATAGTGCCCTATCAGAGCCCATGGTCTGGCAAGCCTGATCCCAGATCTGTTGGTGCTGTCTTGGCAACTGCTGTCATGGAGAAGGCAAGACAGCACAAACAGATCTGGGATCAGGCTAGGGGGAACATCAAGCTGCCCCTCAAATACCCAGAGACTCTTTGCATTCAGTCTCACACGCCAGAATTGGCCTGCTGAACCAAGCAGTAGCTCTTATCACAGAAGCAACCAAGCGCCCAGCCCACTGCCTTGCTGTTTTACATATTGGGTAACAAGCAATTAAGACAGGTCTACTGGGCCATAAGTCACTGTTACCATTATCCTGTTGTATTTCTGGTCATTTATGACTCAGGAAGTGGTGACTTATAGTAAGATATGCACCATGCTCACGTCAGTATCCTGTTGTGGAAGTGCTGTTTGTATTTCTGGTCATTTATGACTCAGGAAGTGGTGACTTATAGTAAGATATGCACCATGCTCACGTCAGTATCCTGTCAGGGGGTTTGAATGCCATTTAATAAGGAACCTAGTGTTCCACAAAATACTCTAATCAGCTCTTTGGAAATGTGACGTTCGTTAGGTAGAAACCCTGGCGCTTTGCCGTTGCTATTTAAAACATCCCGGATGCTTTGTGCGTGTTTGTTTAAGTAACATAACTAATGCATTTATGACATAACGTTCTCTCTCTCCATCTACATGTTGTAATGTTTTTGAAAGTAACGCTCTCCTGCTCATAGCAGCACAGTGATGGCAGCATGCTATGCATTTGTACTCTGTTGGTTGTGAAAGCTTCAAGTAATTACATTTCTTTTTTTTCAAGAACTTTCTTCAAGTGTAGTCGCAACAAAACCATCAAGTGATGAAACTGATGATGAAACTGGCTCTCATGAGGACCACCACTGTCATGTATACTCCCTCTCTGGCCTCTAGGTCACCAGCACATCTGTCACCATCGTCACTCGCACCAGCGCTTATTGACACTCACCTGGACTCCATCACCTCCTTGATTACATGCCCTATTTATGTCACTCCCTTTGGTTCCTACCCCAGGCGTTAAATGTACTCACTCCCTTTGGTTCCTACCCCAGGCGTTAAATGTACTCACTCCCTTTGGTTCCTACCCCAGGCGTTAAATGTACTCACTCCCTTTGGTTCCTACCCCAGGCGTTAAATGTACTCACTCCCTTTGGTTCCTACCCCAGGCGTTAAATGTACTCAATCCCTTTGGTTCCTACCCCAGGCGTTAAATGTACTCACTCCCTTTGGTTCCTACCCCAGGCGTTAAATGTACTCACTCCCTTTGGTTCCTACCCCAGGCGTTAAATGTACTCACTCCCTTTGGTTCCTACCCCAGGCGTTAAATGTACTCACTCCCTTTGGTTCCTACCCCAGGTGTTAAATGTACTCACTCCCTTTGGTTCCTACCCCAGGTGTTAAATGTACTCACTCCCTTTGGTTCCTACCCCAGGTGTTAAATGTACTCACTCCCTTTGGTTCCTACCCCAGGTGTTAAATGTACTCACTCCCTGAACTTGATCCCGAGTCTCAGCGTACATCTTTACAGCCAAAGGACAGGAAGACCCAGACTTACCTCTTATCCTGCAGAGGAGACGTTCTTTAGAGTTAACTGCACCTCAGATTGGAGCCCAATCTGACACATCTCAACATCAACTGTTCAGTGGAGACTGTGTGAATCAGGCCTTCATGGTCGAATTGCTGCAAAGAAACCACTACTAAAGGACACCAATAAGAAGACAAGCCTTGCTTGAGCCAAGAAATAAGAGCAATGGACATTAGTGGAAATCTGTCCTTTGGTCTGATGAGTCCAAATTTGAGATTTCTGGTTCCAACCACGGTGTCTTTGTGAGATGCAGAGTAGGTGAGCGGATGAGCTCCGCTTGTGTGGTTCCTACCGTGAAGCATGGAGGAGGAGGTGTAATGGTGTGGGGGTGCTTTGACGGTGACACTGTCAGTAATTTATTTAGAATTCAAGACACACTTAACCAGCATGGCTACCACAGCATTCTGCAGCGATACGCCATCCCATCTGGTTTGCGCTTAGTGGGACTATCATTTGTTTTTCAACAGGACAATGACCCAACACACCTCCAGGCTGTGTAAGGGCTATTTGACCAAGGAGAGTGCTGCTTCAGATGACCTGGCCTCCACAATCACCTGACCTCAACCAAATTGAGATTGTTTGGGATTAGTTGGACCGAGTGACGGAAAAGCAGCCAACAAGTGCTCAGCATATGTGGAAACTCCTTCAAGACATTTGGAAAAGCATTCCTCATGAAGCTGAGAGAGAATGCCAAGAGTGTGCAAAGCTGTCATCAAGGCTGTAACGTTTGTCGCTACTTTGAAGAATCTAAAATCTAAAATATATTTTGATTTGTTTAACAAATCTTCCTGTGAACACCGGTGACATTATGGTTATGATAAGACTTCTGTATAAATATTTCCTCACTATTATATAAAGAGCCACTGCATATAGCATCATTAGACCCAGTCAAAGCATGGCATCAGTCATTTACAAATTTAAAATCAAACTTTATTGGTCACATACACATGTTTAGCAGATGTTATTGGTCACATGTTTAGCAGATGTTATTGGTCACATGGTTAGCAGATGTTATTGGTCACATACACATGTTTATCAGATGTAATTGGTCACATACACATGTTTATCAGATGTTATTGGTCACATACACATGTTTACCAGATGTTATTGGTCACATACACATGTTTATCAGATGTTATTGGTCACATACACATGTTTACCAGATGTTATTGGTCACATACACATGTTTACCAGATGTTATTGGTCACATACACATGTTTAGCAGATGTTATTGGTCACATGGTTAGCAGATGTTATTGGTCACATACACATGTTTATCAGATGTAATTGGTCACATACACATGTTTATCAGATGTTATTGGTCACATACACATGTTTACCAGATGTTATTGGTCACATACACATGGTTAGCAGATGTTATTGGTCACATACACATGTTTATCAGATGTTATTGGTCACATACACATGTTTATCAGATGTTATTGGTCACATACACATGTTTACCAGATGTTATTGGTCACATACACATGTTTACCAGATGTTATTGGTCACATACACATGGTTAGCAGATGTTATTGGTCACATACACATGTTTAGCAGATGTTATTGGTCACATGTTTAGCAGATGTTATTGGTCACATGGTTAGCAGATGTTATTGGTCACATGTTTAACAGATGTTATTGGTCACATGGTTAGCAGATGTTATTGGTCACATGTTTAACAGATGTTATTGGTCACATACACATGTTTACCAGATGTTATTGGTCACATGTTTAGCAGATGTTATTGGTCACATGTTTAGCAGATGTTATTGGTCACATGGTTAGCAGATGTTATTGGTCACATGGTTAGCAGATGTTATTGGTCACATGTTTAGCAGATGTTATTGGTCACATGTTTAGCAGATGTTATTGTCGGTGTAGTGAAATGCTTGTGTTCCTATCTCCAACAGTGCAACAATATCTAACAATTCACAACATTTCACAACAATACACACAAACCTAAAAGTAAAAGAATGGAATTAAGGAATATGTAAATATTCGGAGGAGCAACGTCGGAGTGGCATTGACTAATTGACTTAAATACAGTAGAATTGAATACATGAACCAAAAATATGTAAATATTACTCAAGTGACTAGTGTTCCATTATTAAAGTGGCCAGTGATTCCATGTCTATGTATATGGGGCAGCAGCCTCTAAGGTGCAGGGTTACGTAACCGGGTAGAAGCCGCCTAGTGATGGCTATTTAGCAATCTGATGAAATTGAGATGGATGTTTTTTTTTTTGTCTCTCTGTCCCAGAACCTGTACTGACCTCGCCTTCTGGATGATAGCGGGATGAACAGGCAGTGGCTCGGGTGGTTGATGTCCTTGATGATCTTTTTTGGCCTTCCTGTGACATGGGGTCCTGTAGGTGTACAAGGCTCTACATACTGTACAATATGTTCATTTCTCAGACTCATACTGAACTAACAGTGAATGTGTTCAGACATGATAGATATTTACCAAATGGCTTCCTATATCATATGTAGTTCACTACTTTTGACCAGAGCCCTGTGCACTACTAACCAAGGGCCCTGGTTGAAAGTAGTGCACCTTATTAGGAAATATAATACCATTTTGAGACACACACAATATCAACGATCCAAAATAAGAAGGATGTACAGGATACCTTTCCCAAGCTGGCTTGATCCCAGATCTGTGCTCTTGTCAACTCCCTAGCTGTCATTGTCATGCCATGAAACAGACAGACAGACAGACAGACAGACAGACAGACAGACAGACAGACAGACAGACAGACAGACAGACAGACAGACAGACAGACAGACAGACAGACAGACAGACAGACAGACAGACAGACAGACAGACAGACAGACAGACACTAAGGCTACTTCCAAGAAGAGCATTATGCAAATGAGGCAAAACCAGTTGAGCTAGATAAAGTAATACTGTAGTATAGATACAGTAATACTGTAGTATAGATGCAGTTATACTGTAGTATAGATACTGCTATGCTGTAGTATAGACACAGTTATAGTGTAGTATAGACACAGTAATACTGTAGTATAGATGCAGTTATACTGTAGTATAGATACACTAATGCTGTAGTATAGATACTGTAATACTGTGGTATAGATACAGTAATACTGTAGCATAGATAAAGTAATACTGTAGAATAGATACAGTAATACTGTAGAATAGATATTTACAGTTGAAGTTTGAAGTTTACATACACTTAGGTTGGAGTCATTAAAACTCGTTTTTCAACCACTCCACACATTTCTTGTTAACAAACTATAGTTTTGGCCAGTCGGTTAGGACATCTACTTTGTGCATGACACAAGTCATTTTTCCAACGATTGTTTACAGAAAGATTATTTCACTTATAATTCACTGTATCACAATTCCAGTGGGTCAGAAGTTTACATACACTAAGTTGACTGTGCCTTTAAACAGCTTGGAAAATTCCAGAAAATTATGTCATGGCTTTAGAATCTTCTGATAGGTTAATTGACCTAATTTGAGTCAATTGGAGGTGTACCTGTGGATGTAGTTCAAGGTCTACCTTCAAACTCAGTGCCTCATTGCTTGACATTATGGGAAAATCAGAAGAAATCAGCCAAGACCTCAGAAAAAAATGTAGACCTCCACAACTCTGGTTCATCCTTGGGAGCAATTTCCAAACGCCTGAAGGTACCACGTTTATCTGTACAAACAATAGTATGCACATATAAACACCATGGGACCAGGCAGCCGTCATACCGCTCAGGAAGGTGTTCTGTCTACTAGAGATGAACACCATGGGACCAGGCAGCCGTCATACCGCTCAGGAAGGTGTTCTGTCTCCTAGAGATAAACATCATGGGACCAGGCAGCCGTCACACCGCTCAGGAAGGTGTTCTGTCTCCTAGAGATAAACACCATGGGACCAGGCAGCCGTCATACCGCTCAGGAAGGTGTTCTGTCTCCTAGAGATAAACACCATGGGACCAGGCAGCCGTCATACCGCTCAGGAAGGTGTTCTGTCTCCTAGAGATAAACACCATGGGACCAGGCAGCCGTCACACCGCTCAGGAAGTTGTTCTGTCTCCTAGAGATAAACATCATGGGACCAGGCAGCCGTCACACCGCTCAGGAAGGTGTTCTGTCTCCTAGAGATAAACACCATGGGACCAGGCAGCCGTCATACCGCTCAGGAAGGTGTTCTGTCTCCTAGAGATGAACACCATGGGACCAGGCAGCCGTCATACCGCTCAGGAAGGTGTTCTGTCTACTAGAGATGAACACCATGGGACCAGGCAGCCGTCATACCGCTCAGGAAGGTGTTCTGTCTCCTAGAGATAAACATCATGGGACCAGGCAGCCGTCACACCGCTCAGGAAGGTGTTCTGTCTCCTAGAGATAAACACCATGGGACCAGGCAGCCGTCACACCGCTCAGGAAGGTGTTCTGTCTCCTAGAGATAAACACCATGGGACCAGGCAGCCGTCATACCGCTCAGGAAGGAGACGCGTTCTGTCTCCTAGAGATAAACACCATGGGACCAGGCAGCCGTCATACCGCTCAGGAAGGTGTTCTGTCTCCTAGAGATAAACACCATGGGACCAGGCAGCCATCACACCGCTCAGGAAGGTGTTCTGTCTCCTAGAGATAAACACCATGGGACCAGGCAGCCGTCATACCGCTCAGGAAGGTGTTCTGTCTCCTAGAGATAAACACCATGGGACCAGGCAGCCGTCATACCGCTCAGGAAGGTGTTCTGTCTCCTAGAGATAAACACCATGGGACCAGGCAGTCGTCATACCGCTCAGGAAGGTGTTCTGTCTCCTAGAGATAAACACCATGGGACCAGGCAGCCGTCATACCGCTCAGGAAGGTGTTCTGTCTCCTAGAGATGAACGTACTTTGGTGCGAAAAGTGCAAATCAATCCCAGAACAACAACAAAGGACCTTGTGAAGATGCTGGAAGAAACAGGTACAAAAGTATCTATATCAACAGTAAAACGAGTCCTATATCGACATAACCTGAAAGACAGCTCAGCAAGGAAGAAGCCACTGCTCCAAAACCGCCATAAAAAAGTCAGACTAGGGTTTGCAACTGCACATGGGGAAAAAAATGTCCTCTGGTCTGATGAAACAAAAATAGACCTGTTTGGCCATAATGACCATTGTTATGAGGGAAAAGGGGGAGGCTTGCACGCTGAAGAACACCATGGCAACATCATGTTGTGGGGGTGCTTTGCTGCAGGAGGGACTGGTGCACTTCACAAAATAGATGGCATCACGAGGAGGACAATTATGTGGATATATTGAAGCAACATCAGTCAGGAAGTTAAAGCTTGGTCGCAAATGGGTCTTCCAAATGGACAATGACCCCAAGCATACCTCCAAATGGACAATGACCCCAAGCATACCTCCAAATGGACAATGACCCCAAGCATACCTCCAAATGGGTCTTCCAGATGGACAATGACCCCAAGCATACCTCCAAATGGGTCTTCCAAATGGACAATGACCCCAAGCATACTTCCAAATGGGTCTTCCAAATGGACAATGACCCCAAGCATACCTCCAAATGGGTCTTCCAAATGGACAATGACCCCAAGCATACCTCCAAATGGGTCTTCCAAATGGACAATGACCCCAAGCACACCTCAAATGGGTCTTCCAAATGGACAATGACCCCAAGCATACCTCCAAATGGGTCTTCCAAATGGACATTGACCCCAAGCATACCTCCAAATGGGTCTTCCAAATGGACAATGACCCCAAGCATACCTCCAAATGGGTCTTCCAAATGGACAATGACCCCAAGCATACCTCCAAATGGGTCTTCCAGATGGACAATGACCCCAAGCATACCTCCAAATGGGTCTTCCAAATGGACAATGATCCCAAGCATACCTCCAAATGGGTCTTCCAAATGGACAATGACCCCAAGCATACCTCCAAATGGGTCTTCCAGATGGACAATGACCCCAAGCATACCTCCAAATGGGTCTTCCAAATGGACAATGACCCCAAGCATACTTCCAAATGGACAATGACCCCAAGCATACCTCCAAATGGGTCTTCCAAATGGACAATGACCCCAAGCATACCTCCAAATGGGTCTTCCAAATGGACAATGATCCCAAGCATACCTCCAAATGGGTCTTCCAAATGGACAATGACCCCAAGCATACCTCCAAATGGGTCTTCCAAATGGACAATGACCCCAAGCATACCTCCAAATGGGTCTTCCAAATGGGTCTTCCAAATGGACAATGACCCCAAGCATACATCCAAATGGGTCTTCCAAATGGACAATGACCCCAAGCATACCTCCAAATGGGTCTTCCAAATGGATAATGACCCCAAGCATACTTCCAAATGGACAATGACCCCAAGCATACTTCCAAATGGACAATGACCCCAAGCATACCTCCAAATGGGTCTTCCAAATGGACAATGACCCCAAGCACACCTCCAAATGGGTCTTCCAAATGGACAATGACCCCAAGCATACCTCCAAATGGGTCTTCCAAATGGACAATGACCCCAAGCATACCTCCAAATGGGTCTTCCAAATGGACAATGACCACAAGCATACCTCCAAATGGGTCTTCCAAATGGACAATGACCCCAAGCATACTTCCAAATGGGTCTTCCAAATGGACAATGACCACAAGCATACCTCCAAATGGGTCTTCCAAATGGACAATGACCCCAAGCATACCTCCAAATGTGTCTTCCAAATGGACAATGACCCCAAGCATACCTCCAAATGGGTCTTCCAAATGGACAATGACCACAAGCATACCTCCAAATGGGTCTTCCAAATGGACAATGACCCCAAGCATACTTCCAAATGGACAATGACCCCAAGCATACCTCCAAATGGCTCTTCCAAATGGACAATGGCCCCAAGCATACCTCCAAATGGGTCTTCCAAATGGACAATGACCCCAAGCATACCTCCAAATGGGTCTTCCAAATGGACAATGACCCCAAGCATACCTCCAAATGGGTCTTCCAAATGGACAATGATCCCAAGCATACCTCCAAATGGGTCTTCCAAATGGACAATGACCCCAAGCATACCTCCAAATGGGTCTTCCAAATGGACAATGACCCCAAGCATACCTCCAAATGGGTCTTCCAAATGGGTCTTCCAAATGGACAATGACCCCAAGCATACATCCAAATGGGTCTTCCAAATGGACAATGACCCCAAGCATACCTCCAAATGGGTCTTCCAAATGGATAATGACCCCAAGCATACCTCCAAATGGGTCTTCCAAATGGACAATGACCCCAAGCATACCTCCAAATGGGTCTTCCAAATGGACAATGACCACAAGCATACCTCCAAATGGGTCTTCCAAATGGACAATGACCCCAAGCATACTTCCAAATGGACAATGACCCCAAGCATACCTCCAAATGGCTCTTCCAAATGGACAATGGCCCCAAGCATACCTCCAAATGGGTCTTCCAAATGGACAATGACCCCAAGCATACCTCCAAATGGGTCTTCCAAATGGACAATGACCCCAAGCATACCTCCAAATGGGTCTTCCAAATGGACAATGATCCCAAGCATACCTCCAAATGGGTCTTCCAAATGGACAATGACCCCAAGCATACCTCCAAATGGGTCTTCCAAATGGGTCTTCCAAATGGACAATGACCCCAAGCATACATCCAAATGGGTCTTCCAAATGGACAATGACCCCAAGCATACCTCCAAATGGGTCTTCCAAATGGATAATGACCCCAAGCATACTTCCAAATGGACAATGACCCCAAGCATACTTCCAAATGGACAATGACCCCAAGCATACCTCCAAATGGGTCTTCCAAATGGACAATGACCCCAAGCACACCTCCAAATGGGTCTTCCAAATGGACAATGACCCCAAGCATACCTCCAAATGGGTCTTCCAAATGGACAATGACCCCAAGCATACCTCCAAATGGGTCTTCCAAATGGACAATGACCACAAGCATACCTCCAAATGGGTCTTCCAAATGGACAATGACCCCAAGCATACTTCCAAATGGGTCTTCCAAATGGACAATGACCACAAGCATACCTCCAAATGGGTCTTCCAAATGGACAATGACCCCAAGCATACCTCCAAATGGGTCTTCCAAATGGACAATGACCCCAAGCATACCTCCAAATGGGTCTTCCAAATGGACAATGACCACAAGCATACCTCCAAATGGGTCTTCCAAATGGACAATGACCCCAAGCATACTTCCAAATGGACAATGACCCCAAGCATACCTCCAAATGGCTCTTCCAAATGGACAATGGCCCCAAGCATACCTCCAAATGGGTCTTCCAAATGGACAATGACCCTAAGCATACCTCCAAATGGGTCTTCCAAATGGACAATGACCCCAAGCATAGCTCCAAATGGGTCTTCCAAATGGACAATGACCCCAAGCATACCTCCAAATGGGTCTTCCAAATGGACAATGACCCCAAGCATACCTCCAAATGGCTCTTCCAAATGGACAATGGCCCCAAGCATACCTCCAAATGGGTCTTCCAAATGGACAATGACCCCAAGCATACCTCCAAATGGGTCTTCCAAATGGACAATGACCCCAAGCATACCTCCAAATGGACAATGACCCCAAGCATACCTCCAAATGGACAATGACCCCAAGCATACCTCCAAATGGGTCTTCCAGATGGACAATGACCCCAAGCATACCTCCAAATGGGTCTTCCAAATGGACAATGACCCCAAGCATACTTCCAAATGGGTCTTCCAAATGGACAATGACCCCAAGCATACCTCCAAATGGGTCTTCCAAATGGACAATGACCCCAAGCACACCTCCAAATGGGTCTTCCAAATGGACAATGACCCCAAGCATACCTCCAAATGGGTCTTCCAAATGGACAATGACCCCAAGCATACCTCCAAATGGGTCTTCCAAATGGACAATGACCACAAGCATACCTCCAAATGGGTCTTCCAAATGGACAATGACCCCAAGCATACTTCCAAATGGGTCTTCCAAATGGACAATGACCACAAGCATACCTCCAAATGGGTCTTCCAAATGGACAATGACCCCAAGCATACCTCCAAATGGGTCTTCCAAATGGACAATGACCCCAAGCATACCTCCAAATGGGTCTTCCAAATGGACAATGACCACAAGCATACCTCAAATGGGTCTTCCAAATGGACAATGACCCCAAGCATACTTCCAAATGGACAATGACCCCAAGCATACCTCCAAATGGCTCTTCCAAATGGACAATGGCCCCAAGCATACCTCCAAATGGGTCTTCCAAATGGACAATGACCCCAAGCATAGCTCCAAATGGGTCTTCCAAATGGACAATGACCCCAAGCATACCTCCAAATGGGTCTTCCAAATGGACAATGACCCCAAGCATACCTCCAAATGGCTCTTCCAAATGGACAATGGCCCCAAGCATACCTCCAAATGAGTCTTCCAAATGGACAATGACCCCAAGCATACCTCCAAATGGGTCTTCCAAATGGACAATGACCCCAAGCATACCTCCAAATGGGTCTTCCAAATGGACAATGACCACAAGCATACCTCCAAATGGGTCTTCCAAATGGACAATGACCCCAAGCATACCTCCAAATGGGTCTTCCAAATGGACAATGACCCCAAGCATACCTCCAAATGGGTCTTCCAAATGGACAATGACCCCAAGCATAGCTCCAAATGGGTCTTCCAAATGGACAATGACCCCAAGCATACCTCCAAATGGGTCTTCCAAATGGACAATGACCCCAAGCATACCTCCAAATGGCTCTTCCAAATGGACAATGGCCCCAAGCATACCTCCAAATGGGTCTTCCAAATGGACAATGACCCCAAGCATACCTCCAAATGGGTCTTCCAAATGGACAATGACCCCAAGCATACCTCCAAATGGACAATGACCCCAAGCATACCTCCAAATGGACAATGACCCCAAGCATACCTCCGAATGGGTCTTCCAGATGGACAATGACCCCAAGCATACCTCCAAATGGGTCTTCCAAATGGACAATGACCCCAAGCATACTTCCAAATGGGTCTTCCAAATGGACAATGACCCCAAGCATACCTCCAAATGGGTCTTCCAAATGGACAATGACCCCAAGCACACCTCCAAATGGGTCTTCCAAATGGACAATGACCCCAAGCATACCTCCAAATGGGTCTTCCAAATGGACAATGACCCCAAGCATACCTCCAAATGGGTCTTCCAAATGGACAATGACCACAAGCATACCTCCAAATGGGTCTTCCAAATGGACAATGACCCCAAGCATACTTCCAAATGGGTCTTCCAAATGGACAATGACCACAAGCATACCTCCAAATGGGTCTTCCAAATGGACAATGACCCCAAGCATACCTCCAAATGGGTCTTCCAAATGGACAATGACCCCAAGCATACCTCCAAATGGGTCTTCCAAATGGACAATGACCACAAGCATACCTCCAAATGGGTCTTCCAAATGGACAATGACCCCAAGCATACTTCCAAATGGACAATGACCCCAAGCATACCTCCAAATGGCTCTTCCAAATGGACAATGGCCCCAAGCATACCTCCAAATGGGTCTTCCAAATGGACAATGACCCCAAGCATAGCTCCAAATGGGTCTTCCAAATGGACAATGACCCCAAGCATACCTCCAAATGGGTCTTCCAAATGGACAATGACCCCAAGCATACCTCCAAATGGCTCTTCCAAATGGACAATGGCCCCAAGCATACCTCCAAATGGGTCTTCCAAATGGACAATGACCCCAAGCATACCTCCAAATGGGTCTTCCAAATGGACAATGACCACAAGCATACCTCCAAATGGGTCTTCCAAATGGACAATGACCCCAAGCATACCTCCAAATGGGTCTTCCAAATGGACAATGACCCCAAGCATACCTCCAAATGGGTCTTCCAAATGGACAATGACCCCAAGCATACCTCCAAATGGGTCTTCCAAATGGACAATGACCCCAAGCATACCTCCAAATGGGTCTTCCAAATGGACAATGACCCCAAGCATACCTCCAAATGGACAATGACCCCAAGCATACTTCCAAAGTTGTGGCATAATGGCTTAAGGACAACAAAGTCAAGGTATTGGAGTGGCCATCACAAAGCCCTGACCTCAATCCTATAGAAAACATGTGGGCAGAACTGAAAAAATGTGTGCGAGCAAGGAGGCCTACAAACCAGTCAGTTTCACCAGCTCTGTCAGGAGGAATGGGCCAAAAGTTAAACAATTTAAAGGTAATGCTACCAAATACTAATTGAGTGTATGTAAACATCTGACCCACTGGGAATTTTTAAATTTAATTTGACTAGGCAAGTCAGTTAAGAACAAATTCTTATTTTCAATGACGGCCTAGGAACAGTGGGTTAACTGCCTGTTCAGGGGCAGAACGACAGATTTTGTACCTCGTCAGCTCAGGGATTTGAACTTGCAACCTTTTGGTTACTAGTCCAACGCTCTAACCACTAGGCTACCCTGTGATGAAAGAAATAAAAGCTGAAATAAATCATTCTCTCTACTATTATTCTGACATTTCACATTCTTAAAATAAAGTGGTGATCCTAACTAACCTAAAACAGGGGATGTTTACTGGGATTAAATGTCAGGAATTGTGAAAAACTGTGTTTAAATGTATTTGGCTAAGGTGTATGTAAACTTCCGACTTCAACTCTATATCTCTATATAGGTTTTTCTGTTCTGGGCCTTTTGAATCCTCAGCCAGTCAGTCAATTAGTTCAAACACAT